>NC_133772.1:20652158-20663160 GCF_003597395.2 Chelonoidis abingdonii
ATTACACCCATGTAAATACAAACCAAAGCACATAACAGCCTATTGCTTGGTTTCCTTTGTACTCACACTTGATAGTAGAATATTAGAAAGAAGATTGGAGTTAGCAGAAAAGCTGTTTCAATCCATAGCCGGGAGAAACAAAAGACCCCGAGTCCCCAGTTCCCGCCCCTGACTTTTTAAAAAATCCAGTTTTCTGATTGGTCCTCTGGTCAGGTGTTTGATTCCCCCCTGTCCACCCCTTACAGGTAAAAGAAAATTAACCCTTACCTATCTACTTATGACAATTGTATCAGAAAGAGGTACGGGCCACATGTAACGAATTTTGAAAACAATCTGGAGCAGGCTGTCCAAGGGATTAGGGCATCAGAAACCTTCCTGATACTTCTTGGCACTTTATCGATTGGTATAGGCCATAGATTTCTGCTGCCAGGATTGTATTGTTTGAGAGATTGGAATTGGGAATGGGGTTACAAACCTTTCAGGAAAGGCTAGAAGAGTATGAGAGGAGAGGTTGGAGGAATATGTCACAGGTTGAGTTTTGCTGCACCTCTGCCCCCTCCTGTGGTTTGCTCAAGGTCTCAGATCTCCAGCCATCATTTCTGTATAGGTGGGGACCCCCGTCCCTCTCTCTGGGCTGGGGATTTAGGCTTGCAATCCCCCTGTTATTCTCTGTGGCTAGCCCAGCAGGTCTGACCGTAGTTCAGCAGCTGTGGTTCGTGCTCTCCCAGAGACTCTGACAGCGTTACCATTGACTAGCTCGCTTTCACAAAGTGTAGTACGTTTATTGTAAGACAAAAGCAATAGAGAGAAAACGGATCATAAAATAATACAGTCTACACTCATGCAACGCTTACCAGGTGTAGCCCATCTTCCAGACAGAGCCCTGGGAGGTTCCCAAAGTCCTCCAGCCCTTTCCAGCAGGGCTTTACCCTCTTGGTTACAGTTTCACGTCAGTTTGAGGTTCTAAATGAGGTGCTATGGCTCAGTTCAGGCTCTTCTTTATACCAAAATCCTGTTTTTTTTTGTCTGCTGGCCTCTCGAACCTGGCCTGAACCAGTCTATGCAATTCCTCCCAGGGGTGCTACGTCTCTGGAGTTACTTGTCACTGGGTTTGCAATAATTACCTCCCTCTGTTCGTAGTCCCTGGAGGAAGCTTGATAACCCTCCCCCAGTGGAGCTTAAATACAATCCCTCGCTCACAAAAATGCATATAATATTTATAGAGGCACAAGTTTATGAATAATCCCTGTGCCTACGCTGTCTGGCATATCTCTAAATAATAGTCTTTAGAAGTTTCTACGTTTCCAATGTCACATCTGTCATTCCCCTGCTTTGCTATGTCTTACTATCTGAGGTTGTTCTTTCATACGTTGGAAATAAAATACCCAGATAGTGGCCGTAGAGATATGAGGCATGCAACCAACATGGCAGCTGGATCTAGTGTGGAAGAAGATGGACTTGCTCTCCATCTGGGGGCACTCTAGTTCTGACCTGTATCTTTATCGGGGTGCCTTCCGTAAGGGAGAATGACAGACGTCTGTTATCATTTGAGCCCATGGCTTTCCTGATGCCATAGGAAAGGGGTAGAGTTGCTATCAGTATTTTTGGGATTAACGCTTTCTAAAATGTTCAAGCAGGTTCTTTCTTTCTTTAGCAGATGACACCAAGCCCCCACATCCACCCACCCTGGAGCCCACGGGACCCGCACCCTCCCTGTCTGAGCTGGACTCTCTGCAGGACCCTCCAACGCTCAAACCCATCAGTGAAAGCAAGTCCTTGAACAGACTGCAGAAACGGATGAAATCAGAGGGCGAGCTCTTTGATAAGAAGGCACTACAGAGGGAGAACCACGCTTTCCAGCGCTTGCTCAGTGACAGTGGACTGAACGGACTGGCCCTTCAGGCCATGGACGCTCCTGCCAGCCCCCCATTCAGTGGTGTGGGCAGGCGTACGTCTGTCCTTTTTAAAAAAGCTAAGAATGGGGTGAAGCTGCAGAGGGGTTTGGACTGCCCCCTGGAGAACGGAGAGGACCACACCCAGAGCGGACAGCTTTCCCCCTCCAGTGCGGAGGGTGAACGACAAGCCCGGAAGCGACTGCGGAGTGGGAGCTGCAGCGCGAGTGATGGCGAGAAATCCCCCAGGCAGTCAGGAGAGACAGGTGATTCCTCTGGGCTTTTCTTCCTCGGGTGTCTGGAGCTAGTCTGGGCAGGGCTGCCTGGTCACCACTCTCTTGGCCAGCTGGCACAGCTGCCTTTGTAAAGATGGTCTCCAAACTCCCATAGGGTCAGCTGCTTCCTTTAGTCATTGCAAAGGGGTTGTTGAACTGGTTGGTGATTAGTGGGTTTCATAGGACTCCAGTGCTAAATAAATAGGGGCAAACTATGGTTAGGTAGGAATCTACCCAGAGGAATTGCACTCTGGCAGCCAGCCAAGAAGTGGTGGTGGGAGAGTGGCTTGCAAACATGCAAGCTTCCCCTTCACTCAACAAGGGCTGCATCTCTTCTTCCACCTCCCAATGAGCCTGGCACTAATATCTCAGCAGGTGATTTATTTATTTTTGAATGTAATGCTTCTTAGAAGTGTTGGGTTGAGTAAAGTCCCCAGTAGTGGGTTAGAAATGCATGCTTTCCTGCAATGCCCTCTGCCTTAAAAGCTGAACATGGACGCACCCCCTCTAGGAGTGAGAGTTCCGTATCACAGCGATGACTTGTTTAGGCTCCGGCATCTCTCCGAGGCCCTGACTGGGGGAGCATGATGGACTGGACGGCCATAGAAGTTTAGGGGCCTCTGCTCTCCGCAGCATGGCATCTGGCGTTGGATGAGACATTACTATGTTAAACTTCATTTTAATTAAATTAACAGATGGTCCAAACTCACAAAAACTGGCAAGAAGAGAAAAATACAAAGATCCCTTTTAGAGGTTCAAAATGTGGGTAGGAAGTGCTAAACGAGATCAAATTTAAGACACTGCCAAGCGTGGGGAAGCGCCTGAGTGAAAACAATTCAAGGCAAAAATAATGACTGGCAGGGGAAACCTGGAAAGAGATCAGACAGCAAATAAAGTCAAAGTGATTTTGGGCTGCATATTCAGAAGCATCACATGGCTGGGAGATAAGAGTAACGTCTATTTGTAAGACTTTAGTGAGCTCGCACCTGGAATATTGCAATCATTCAAGGACATCTCACAGCCAGAAAGATGTTAACAAATTGGAGAGAGTTTAGAGAAAAGTAATCAGAATGGTGGAATTGACTTATCAGGAAAGATTAAAAGAAATGAGTTAACTACAGTTTGTCTAAGCAGTGACTCCTGGTTGGGGGACACACAAGAACCATCTACAGATACTTAAAGGACAGAGAAAAATGATTTAATGCTGTCAAAGGTGGGCTTAGGTTTAGCTAAGAGTAAGAGGATGAAATTAAGAAAGAAGAAAAAATTAGGTAGGATATCACTGCTGATCAGGTGTTTACTTCTTTTTCCTATGAGCTGAAATGTTGCTTTTTTGATCCAGTCCCTTCCCCAACTTCAAACCTGGCTGATTTATCTTAATGTTAGGAGTGTAAGTAATACATAGGGTTTGCACTACCGCTGAAGCATATGGGACCTGTGTTACTAGAACCAGGTGACTCCCAGAAATATGTTTCTTGTGGCTCCTTGTTCCATATTTACTGGTTCAGAGATTGTAGTGACATTGACACAGGCATATGGATGATGATCTCTGAAGTGTCACGTTTATTCCTGTTAGAATTCTGACAGCCTGGTTTGAAACTTGTGTGAGCTGGTACCTAGAGCCAAATTCACTCCAGGTGAAGTCTTATGGAGTTGCATCTGCTAACACCAGTTCTGAATTTTGCTTCTGATGTCCATGGAATGCATCTCGTATGGTGGTGCTCAGCCTCCAAGCTGACCTGTAAGCCCTCACTGGCCATTCACTGTAGGTGTGTCCTTGCCTGTTCTTTGGAGTTTGTGTTTCCTTATGGTTTCTTGTGTAAGCTGAAAGATGATCCTGCATTTGTATTTATTTATCAGAGAACACCATGTCCTTGCAATGTGGGTTATGTTTTGTTGAGTTGGTAAATTCTGCAGTTGTATAGAATGAAAAACCGGCCAGCTTAGGGAGTGTTTTCAACTTTGGATATTAGAGTTCAGAGGAATAAGTTTAAATATTCCGTTTCATTGTTAAAGTGACATTTGAAATGGCCTGAGAGAAAGAAGATAAGAGGGAGATTTGGTCTACCCATGGACCGTTGCTTCCTTACACTTCCTTACTCCCTTAGCTTATTCAAGTGAACTATGTATAGGAAATCCAGAAATCCAAGGTAGAAGGTTTTATCTAAGGTGACATTTTCTAAATCTCAGATTTGATTTTCTAGCAAAAAAAAAAATACAATTATCCGTGTGGTTGTTAGTTGTAGCCAGAATGTGTTACCATTAGTGTTCCAGCAGATATGACACCAGACTGGGAGTCAGGATTCTGGAGTTCAGTTCTCAGCTCTGCCACTGACTTTCTGTGTGAATTTGAGCAAACTACTTTGCCGCTCTGTGCCTGTTTCCCCATCCTTAAAATGGGGATAATAATGCTCAATAACCTTTGTAAAGCACCTTGAAACTGATGGGCAAGCTGTTGATCTGAGCTTGAAAATCCTGGGTGCATTGACTAATGGGCACATCTAACACAGCTTGACACTAAAACTGGGCTCCTGCCTCGTTTTCTTTTCAGACAGCCCCAGAAGAAGCAGATGATTTGTTTGCTTTGTCTCTCCTCTGACTCTGCTTTGCTAGTTGTACCCCATACTGGTCTGCCATAGGGGGCTCCTTTTGTATGAAATGTGGGGGGACTGCTGCTTTCCAAGGGAACAGAGGCGGCGAGAGGCCTGTTTTCATGTTTAGCCATGGGTAGACATAGCAGTCAGTCAATGCTCCCAGGATTTGCGTGTGTCATTCTTCAGCCTGTCCAGTGGACTGTAAATAAAGTGCTTCATTTATCCAGAACGAGTGTTTGGTTGTCCAGACAAGAGGCCTCGCCTCCGGTAATCCCAGTGAGTTAAGGGAAAGTGAGCGAGAAGTGCCCTCTCATCAACAGTTAGAAACTGATCGGAGACGTGTACCAGTGACTACGGTGACCACCACCCCTGGTTTGAAGCTAAACCATTGTTCCAAATAGTTAGGGGAAAAAGCTGTTTTACTAGATCCCTGCTAGCTGTTGCTGGGTCTGGGGAACTGAGTTTAGCATTCACTTTGCTGTTAAATAAGATCTTTTTTTAAAAGTGTGGGGGTGGGGGGCGGAATAATCTGGCTATTGGTATGATACTCTCCTTCTGAGATGCAGGGTCCAGAGCATTAGGGTGACAGTTCCTGAGCAGGTTGTGATGCCTCTCGGTCTCCCCCTTCAAGCATCCTTGGGTCATGGAGAGGCAAACCAGGGCTTTAGGCTGATTCTTTTCTGTCTTCTCAGCAGGAGTGACCAACGGCTTTGGGAAACATATGGAAAGCGGGTCTGATTCAGAGTGCAGCTCCGGCCTTGGCAGTGGGCTGGCATTTGAAGCCTGCAGGTAAGTCCCCTTCGCTGAGCCCTTCCCCAGAATACGTACTGTCTACACACGAACACGAAGCTGGGGTGTAAGTCTACCCCACACTAGGTTGCCATACACCAAATGTCTGCATGGACCCCTCTGCTGCGCACTAAAAGTTACATAGGATGCTTTGATCTCTCCCGCTTAGAAATGGAACAGGGTCAAAGTGCTCTAGGGACTAACTGCACTGTCAGTGTGAAGCAGTAGGTCCACACGGACACTTAGTGCATGGTAGATTTGTACCCCAGCTTTTTGCGAACTAAGTGTTAGTGTAGGTAAGTCCTATATGTTCTCACTGGGTTTCCATGCCCTTCTTTCTAAGGCAACTTCACCATGTAAAATCCTGTTCAACTTGTTTCTTAACTTCTGTATTAATGTTGGGGCTGAGAGCCAAAAGCCTCTTGCATTTACACGCTTTACACTCCTGATATAGTTCTCAAGCCAGTTCATAGATCCCAAGACAGCGTTTGATTTTTTAGATGTACTGGTGTATAGTAGACTCATGTTACATGATATGCATGTACATGCTCTAGCCGCTTTTACACAGGTATATCCATTACCAGAGAGCCAAAGTTGGGGAAACATAGGTCCTACCTGGTCAGCCCAACCCTCTTGAGGTGAAGATGAGCCCCCATCACTTAACAGCACTGCTGCTTTCATTCTGAAGCAGTGCTTAAAAGATGTTCTCTTTTCTATTCTGGGCACCTCAGGCAGGACTGACACGTGTGTAAACTGATCACCCGACCTCCCTTTTTGGCTGAAAACAGTTGACATAGACACAAGTATATATGATATGATTGATATTACTGTTCTGTTTTGGGGGTCTGACCATAGATTCTGTCTATCACACTGCCCTGCTCACAATCTGAGCACCTCATAGTTACTGATAGATTTTTCCCTCACAACACCCTTGTGAGGTAGGAAGATAGTGGTCCCATTTTACAGGTGGGGAACTGAGACAGGCTAGATAAGTGTCTTGCCCCACGTCACACAACTGGTTTGTATCAGAGCAAAGAACTGAACCCAGGTCTTGTGAGTCTCAGCCCAGAACCATAATTACTTTTTCAGGTTGGTGACATCCTCATTTGAAGTGAAAAGTTTTCAGGTAGCAGTGATAATGGTGATTATCCAGAGAATGCTTGACCTTGAATGGGGAGGTGTGTGAGTGGCAAAGCAAGATTTCCTTTGTTTTAGATTGTAATAAAATTTTCTATATCTTCAACATCTTACAACCCCCGATTGCCTTGTGTGACACCTTTGGGATCATGACCAACCAACTGAGAAACACTGCACCAGGCCACCCTTCCTTCCTAAGAAAATACTCATTTAGCCATGCAAGGCCCTGATCCTGCAATGTTATTTGGTCTCTGAGGGCATAAAACTCTTCCCATAAACATGCCTTTTCAGAGCTGGGGCAACAATTTAAAACTAATCACTATGGTTTTCCCTTAACAAACTATTCCACTGAGGCATTGAGTCACAAGAACATTTTTAGGATGCAAACTTTTCTCTAGGACAGGGGTCGGCAAGCTTTCAGAAGTGCTGTGCCGAGTCTTCATTTATTCACTCTAATTTAAGGTTTCGAGTCCCAGTAATCCATTTTAATGTTTTTAGAAAGTCTCTTTCTATAAGTCTATAATATATAACTAAACTATTGTATGTAAAGTAAATAAGGTTTTTAAAATGTTTAAGAAGCTTCATTTAAAATTAAATTAAAATACAGAGCCCCCCGGACCAGTGGCTAGGACCCGGGCAGTGTGAGTGCCACTGAAAATCACCTCACGTGCCGCCTTTGGCACACGTGCCTACCCCTGTTCTAGGAGCTACATAGAGTGTTCCAAAATGTTAGCTGTCAACAAATGTCTATAATTTTGTGGTTGTAGCTAAGATTTGATTTGTGTTTCCGTTATGAACTTGTTTTCAGAGGTGTACAGCTTGTCAACAGAAATTAGTTCTGGACTGATTTTAACCTAACACATTTTAACCCAAGAGCAAATTCAGTCTGGATTTATACATTTTTTTTTTAATAAAAAAAAAATTAAAAAACAAATTCACATGATTTTCTTAGATGCTCTTGTAACTCACAAATAGTATTGTTTTTAAAGCCCAATTTTGCAGAAAGATAGTCCACAGTACTCACTAATCTTTTTAATTTCTTTAACAAATATTTCAGAAGGTCTGAGATAGCAGGCTATGAAACAGTCTACAGCGTGTGAGCAGAATGTATCCCTTCCCGCCCCCACCCAACCCCACCACTTATAGGGTTGGAGTGTGCCCTATCCTCACATGACTGCATTGGAAGGAACACAAAGACACTTCCCTGCACACATACCATGTGTGGCAAGTAAGGGCTGCCCACAATTTCAGGGAGCTTAGGGATTGCTTCTGACTTCCACCCCTCCAGGAGCAAAAGGACAGAGAGGGTAGAGGCTTAGTAAAGTAATGGGTCCATCCCCGAAGTAGGAGATACACCTATTAAGGGGGTGTGGTGAGTTACCTCCCTCAGCAGATCATAGAATTGTATCATAGGACTGAAAGACACCTCGAGAGGTCTTCTAGTCCAGTCCCCTACACTCATGGCAGCACTAAGTATTATCTAGACCATGCCTGACAGGTGTTTGTCTAAACTGCTCTTAAAAAGCTCCAATGACTGAGATTCCACAATCTTCCAAGGCAATTTATTCCAGTGCTTAACCACCTTGACAGTTAGGACGTTTTTCCCAATGTCCAGCCTAAACTGCCTTTGCTGCTATTTAAGCCCATTGCTTCTTGTCCTATCCTCAGAGGTTAATAAGGAAGATGTATCTTCCTCCTCCTTGTAAAAACCTTTTATATACTTGAAAATTGTTATCATGTCCCCTCTCAGTCTTCTTTTCTTCTGACTAAACAAACCTAATTTTTTAATCTTCCTTCATAGGTCATGTTTTTTAGACCTTTAATCATTTTTGTTTCTGTTCTCCGGACTTTCTCTAATTTGTCCACATCTTTCCTGAAATGTGTGCCCAGAACTGGACACAATACTCCAGTTGAGGACTAATCATCATGGAGTAGAGCAGAAGAATTACTTCTTGTGTCTTGCTTACAACACTCCTGCTAATACATCCTAGAATGATGTTTGCTTTTTTTGCAAGTGTTGCACTGTTGACTCATATTTAGCTTGTGATCCACTGTGATCCCAGATCCCTTTCTGCAGTACTCCTGCCTCGGCAGTCATTTCCCATTTTGTATGTGTGCAACTGATTGTTCTTTCCTAAGTGGACAACTTTGCATTTGTCCTTAATGAATTTCATCCTATTTAATTCAGATAATTTCTATAGTTTGTCCAGATCGTTTCGAATTTTAATCCTATCCTCTAAAGCACTTACAACTCCTCCCAGCTTGGTATCATCCGTAGTCTTTAGAAGTGTACTCTCTATACCATTATCTAAATCATTGATGAAGATATTGAACAGAACCAGATCCAGAACTGATCCCTGTGGGACCCCACTTGATATGCTCTTCTGCTGTCTGGGAACGGTTTTCCAGCCAGTTATGCATCCACCTTATAATAGCTCCATCTAGGTTGTATTTCCCTAGTTTGTTTATGAGAAGGTCATGCGAGACAGTATCAAAAGCCTTACTATAAAGTCAAGATAGACCACATCTACTGCTTCCCCCATTCCACAAGGCTTGTTACCCTGTCAAAAAAAAGCTATTAGGCTGACTTGACACAATTCGTTCTCGACAAATCCATGCTGTTACTTACCACCTTATTATCTTCTAACTGTTTGCAAATTCATTGCTTAATTATTTGCTCCATTATTTTTCTGGGTACTGAAGTTAAGCTGACTGGTCTGTAATTCCCCGGGTTGTCCTTATTTCCCTTTTTATAGATTGGCACTATATTTGCCATTTTCCATTCCTCTGGAATCTCTCCTGTCTTCTATGACTTTTTGAAGATAATCACTAATGGTTCAGATATCTCCTCAGTCAGCTCCTTGAGTATTCTAGGATGTATTTCATCAGGCCCTGCTGACTTGAAGACATCTAACTTGCCTAAGTAATTTTTAACTTGTTCTTTTCCTATTTTAGCCTCTGATCCTACCTCACTTTCACTGTGTTAGAGGTCCAATCGCTACTAAACTTTTTTGGAGAAAACTGAAACAAAAAGTCATTCAGCACTTCTGCCATTTCCACATTTTCTGTTATTGTTCCCCCCTCTCCCCTGCCCCCCGCCTTCCACTGAGTAACAGGCCTACCTTGTCTTTGGTCTTCCTCTTGCTTCTAGTATATTCGTAGAATGTTGTCTTGTTACTCTTTATGTCTCTAGCTAGTTTTATCTTGTTTTGTGCCTTGGTCTTTCTAATTTTGTCCCTGCATACGTATGTTATTTGCTTATATTTAGCCTTTGTAGTTTGACCTAGTTTCCACTTTTTATAGGACTATTTTTTTGAGTTTCAGATCATTAAAGGGTAAGGCAGTGGTCTCTTGCCATACTTCCTATCTTTCCAGTGCAGTGGGATAGTTTGCTTTTGTGCCATTACTAATATCTCTTCGAAAAACTGCTGACTCTCCTGAACTGTTTCTCCTCTTAGACTAGCTTACCATGGGATCTTACCTACCAACTCCCTGAGGCCAGGTCTACACTGCGACTTTAAATCGGTTTAATGGCCGATATACCGATTTAACGCTGTACCCGTTCACACGACGTCATCATTAATATCGAGTTAAACGGCTCCTTAAATCGATTTCGGAACTCCTCCCAGACGAGAGGAGTAGCGCTCATGGAGGAGAGGAAGGGGTAATGAAGGACTAACAGCTACCAGTCCTCCACAGCAGTCTCTGACAATAGCGAGTTATTCCTGATCATATGGCTAACAAGTGCGCTACCGCTCCATGTCTGTAGCTAATAACAACGGCTGTCATAGCGTGTTCCATTCCTACATTATGAAATCGGAACACTCGTGCAGCTCTTCCTCCCCATCGACCCACACTCCCCTAGACAACTAGTGAAAGAGACTATAAATAATATAAGATCCTGAGTACTGTAAAATGGCTCATCGGTTTAGATATTTCCGTTGTACTGATTGCTGCTGGCAAAGAGTACGCCGAGTTTGACAACGGTCAGGATACCGTTGTGATCTCAAGGGTCCATCGATGCTGTGTCTATGTGCGTTTGCTACAAATGACATGCTCCGGAGTAAAAAGGCGCCTAAAGGGTGGTGTCTGTTGCCTCACAAAGGAGGGGTGAGCGTACCCCTCAAGCACCACCACTGGGGCAAATGTTTCTGCCCACAAAATGCTCAGGCACTGTGCTGCTCAAACCCGAATCGGAAAATATTGGGAAAGCGAGGAACAGCTAACCCACAGGCATCCGTAACCTTTGCAAGAATATCGATGTGTAGCTTTGAAGGACCATGGAACGCAAACAATGCGAGTTTCGGGATCGCCA
>NC_133772.1:20663185-20792067 GCF_003597395.2 Chelonoidis abingdonii
AAAAAAAAGTTTTTTTAAGCCCCCTCGCTAAAATTTGCTGAAAGTGATAACTTGCTTGTCGGATGTATGCGGTCCTTCGAAAGATAAGTGGAACGAGTAAGTACCTTCGACATCTATTAGCGCCCTCGCTTATGAGGTAACCCCATCATGTGACGACAACCAACTGCCGATCTCTTAAGATATCATCAGAGAGGTAGTCGGCCGCCCATACTACATCCACTGAAACACCGGATGCAAGAAGTTGGCCTTTAGCGTAAACCAAGCCACAGGAAAACCCCACAGACGCCTAGCGACTTTTTATGAATGCAGCATTTCCTGCTTCCACGTTCCAGCTCTGATCAGCCCACAGGGTGGCCTCAGATTGCACAATAAGTTCCAGGTACATGACTATAAAGTAGCTTCCTCCGCATTGACCTTCACCCGGGAGATACTAGAAATCTGAATTGGTATAGTATTGGCCGTGAGTAAGGCCACCACACCTTAATATCTGTTTTTATCAAGAGCCCCCACTCGCGCCCTCTAAAGCAGATTGATGGAAAATGCACCAAGCATGCGTTTGAAAATAAAACTCCAGGTACCAGCAGTGCGTACTATACTGTAACGGGAGCCAGAGACTCAATATATCTCTTGGGATCCCACTGTGGACGCGCTAAACCGATTTTATTAGATCTGTTTTGTAATATCGGTTTAAGCTAATTCGAAATAATCGTGCAGTGTAGACGTACCCTGAGTTTACTAAAGTCTGCCTTCTTGAAATCCATTATCTTTATTGGGCTGTTTTCCCTCCTACCATTCGTTAGAATTATGAATTCTCTCATTTCATGATCAGTTTCACCCAAGCTGCCTTCTACTTTCAGATTCTCAACCAGTTCCTCCCTATTTGTCAAAATCAAATCTAGAACAGCTTCTTCCCCAGTAGCTTTCTCCACCTTTGGAAACAAAAAATTGTCTCCAATACATTCCAAGAACTTGTTGGATAATCTGTGCCTTGCTGTGTTATTTTCCAAACAGATGTCTGGGTAGCTGAAGTCCCCCATCACCACCAAGTCCTGTGCTTTGGATGATTTTGTTAATTGTTTAAAAAAGCCTAATCTACCTCTTCTTCCTGGGTAGATGGTCTGTAGTAGACCCCTATCATGACATCACCCTTGTTTTTTTACCCCTTTTATCCTTAGCCAGAGACTTTCCACAAGTCTGTCTCCTATTTCCATCTCAATCTCAGTCCAAGTGTATAAGATAACATCTCCTCCCTTTTTTCCCTGCCTGTCCTTCCTGAGCAAGCTAAGATAACATCTCCTCCCTTTTTTCCCTGCCTGTCCTTCCTGAGCAAGCTGTACCCTTCTATCCCAATATTCCAGTCATTTGTATTATCCTACCAAGTCTCTGTGATGCCAGTTATGTCGTAGCTGTGTTTATTCACTAGATTTCTAAATTCTTCCTGTCATTTCCCCATACTTCTAGTTCTTCCTGCTTATTCCCCATACTTCTCAGATGTATAGGATTGCCAGGTGTCCGTTTTTTGACCAGAATGCTTGGTCAAAAAGGAATCCCGCTAGCTCCAGTAAGCATCACCGACTGGGCTGTTAAAAGTCCGGTTGGCAGTGTAGCGATGCTAAGGCAGGCCCTCTGCCTGCCGTGGTTCTGCATGGCTCCTAGAAGCAGCAGCGTGTCTCCCTTCCAATTCCTAGGCACAGGGGCAGCCAGGGGGCTCCATGTGCTGCTCCGGTCCCAAGTGCCAGCTCCTCAACTCCGATTGGCCAGGAACCATGGCCAGTGGGAGCTGTTGGGGTCGCACCTGTGGACAGCGCAGTGCGCAGAGCCACCTGGCCACCCCTCCGCATAGGAACTGGAGAGGGGACATGCTGCTGCTTCTGGGAGAAGCCTAAGGTAAGCACTGCCTGAAGTCTGCACCCCTGACACACACATACACACCCCTGTGCACCCCAGCCCCCTGCTCCAGCCCTGATCCCTCTCCTGGCCTCCGAACCCCTCGGTCCAAGCCTGGAGCACCCTCCTGCACCCCAGACCTCTCAGCCCCACCCCAGAGCCTGCATCCCCAGCTGGAGCTCTCACACTCCTGCACCCCGACCCCCTGCCCCAGCCTGGATTTCCCTCTCACACCCTGAACCCCTCATTTCTGACCCTACCCCAGAACCCACACCCCCAGCTCAGAGCCCAGATCCCCCTCCCCCAACACCCTGCCTCAACCCAGAGCCCCCTCCCATATTCCCATACCCCTCGGCTCCACCTCCCAGCCCAAACCCCCCTCCTGCACCCCAAACTCCTCATTCCCACCTCCCTGATCTTGACACCTCCCCCGAGCTAGAGCCCTCACCCCCCTCACACATCCCCTAACCCCCTGAGCCAGCCCAGTGCAAGTGAGGGAGGGGGGATGGAGTAAGCAGGGGGTGGGGCCTCAGAGAGAGGCAGAGTAGGGGGCGGGACCAGGGTGTTTAGTTTTGTGCGAGTAGAAAGTTGGCAACCCCAAATGTTGAGCCTCTCTGAGGCATAGTGCCTCCAAGTGCTCTCCCTGAGCGGTGCACCTTTTCATCACCCTTTATAGTGGGCATCCTGCAAATAATATGATCTAATCAGTTTTGCCACTCTTAGTTAGGTTGAGTAGACTCTTGTTCCATATGTCGTCCTGATGAAGCCAATGGGACATCGACATCAATGGAACTACTGACAGAGTAAGGTGCTACTTAGTGTCAGAGGGGTACCCGTGTTAGTCTGCATCCACAAACCAAGGAGGAGTCGGGTGGCACAGTAAAGACTAACAGATTTATTTGGGCATACGTTTGGAGTGAAAATTACATGGAGATGCATGGAGTGAAAATTACAGATATAGGCATAAATATATTGGCACATGAAGAGAAGACAGTTACCTTACTACTTAGCGTGAGCAGAAGTGGGAGAACTGGGCTCATCATTAGTTCTGATACTGATTAGGTAGATATTTCTGTATTCACTGGAAGTTCCGTAAAGGAGTAAGAATGGTCCAGTGGTCTAAGGACAGGACCGGTAGCCCGGAATTTGGTGTCACTTCACCTTGCCTGTTTCTGTACCTATAAAATGGGTAAAATGGTACTTGGCTCACAAGGGAATTGTAAAGATTAGTTAATGTTTTGTAATACACTCTGAAGATGAAAAGTGCTGTGTAAATGCTTCTTATAATTACAAGCAATTCACATCTCAGAAATGACATTAGAGTTGTGGGATGCACACAAAAATAAGGAGTTGAAAACTAGCCTGATGCCTTGTGGAAAACATATACAATTATTCTGTGTAGGGTCAGTTCTCTTTAGTGTTTTAAAATAATTGAAAAATAAATAGGAAATAAACTAGGAAATTACCATAATGTTACAAATGAAAATTTTCAGCTAGGGAACAAAAATCAAGAGTTACTAAATTCCTCAGCTGTAGGGATGCTGTTTTCATAAATGTTCTCAGTAATAAAGAACAAGGAAAAAGAGATCTTGAAAATCTGATACTGAAGCCCTATTTATCCATTAGTATTTGTTTCAAAGACGTTGGCTACTCTTTTATCCTCCAGTGTCTCAACACAAACGAGGTAAACTTGTTGAGTTCAAGTATTCTAGATTTGACTCTTAGTGTACACTTCTTTGATGGGTTTCTCCCTCCTGTTCAGCAGGTCTCCTTAACTGCACCCACAAAAATATATCAAAGCAGATATACTGGCAAATTTTACTGGAGCGTTTAATGAGGCCTCCTGAAAACAGACCTTTAGTGTTCTTTTCATATCGAGATTGCATCAGTCCAATCATTTCCCAGCATTTTCCAAACAGCTGGGGAATCCTGTAACTCAGCTGTATTTTGTAGTGAAATTTTGCTTTCCCTAACACTCCACTTTTTGTTCCTTTTTAACAGCGGTTTGACTCCTCCCAAACGTAGTCGAGGGAAGCCAGCCCTTTCTCGGGTCCCCTTCTTGGACGGTGTGAATGGAGACTCTGATTTCAGCAGCTCAGGTGAGAATAATGTCTATAGAAGAAGCTCTCCGGGGCAGACACAGTCTTTTTTTCTTTTATGTTTGTGCAGTGCCTGGCACTCTGGGTCCTGGTTTGTGATTGGGACTCTGAGGCGCTACCACTGTACAAATAATAACTAATACGAATAAAAGGAGCGCCGTCTCTGAAGCTGACTTCTTGGCTGTTCACTGTCCTATTGCTATCACTACTTTCCTTGTCAGTGTGTGCCATAGATCAGTGTCATTAAGCCACACTCTTCTAATATTACCCAAGGCAATTCTCTGGTTTTCTAGCACACCCATGATCAGATTCTGATCTCAGGTACTGAGGTCAGTCAATGGAGTTATTGCAGATTTACACAGGTGCAGCTGAGATCAGAATCTTAACTCTCTACTATACATCTATCCCCTTCTTTATAGCCACTGTACTCATCTCCTATCTCAATGGAAACTGTTATTGTCAAGGACATCGTACACTCAGCAAACTGCTGCTGAGATAAGCTTCACATAGCCGGCACACTTCTGGGGAAGTTTGAATTTCTGGCAGAGCTCTGTGTGTTTTAACCTCACATTGGGACAGCAAAAGAAAAAAATACATCATATATTTCCCAACCTCACCCTCACTTAGGTCATCCTATGTATGTATTTCTCTGATTCATTCAGACTTCTGATGCAGTCTGTAGTCTGCATTCTACGGTAAAGTGACTGGTCACCTCGGGCAGAGACTCTCTCACCTTGGGAAATTCACATTAATTAAAACTCCTTCTCAGAGGCCAGCAGCTAGCAGATTAGTCATGTGTCCCCCTGTGACGCGGCGCGGCCGCGGTTTGTCCCGCAGCGGGGCTGTGGGATATCCCACTGCCTCGCTGTCAGTAGCCTTAAACCCGGCCCCTGGTCAGGGCGGGGCAACAACCAACGTGAGTCAATAGGCTCAGACCCTTAGGCAGGGCTGAGCAATAACAGTTCTAGGCCCGGCCCTTAGGTCAGGGCGGGGCAGCAAACACAGAAAGTCACTAGGTGGCTTTCAGCCTCCTCAGAGCAGGCGAAAAGGAGGAGCCTGCCACCCACAAGTTGGGTGGCAGGGGGGGACACAGGCCCTCCCACTCCACTGCGTCCCGGCCCGGGGCCCTAGCAGCGGTGTGGAGTTGCTGCTGTCAGTGAGGATCCAAGCCTCAACACACTGACCTTGGTTCTGGCAGTGTTGCAGCCAGACTGGGGTCGGCTACCCCCGGGCCACTTCCACTCTCCCCCTCATCGAGTACCTGAGTCGTCGTGGTGTCAGCAGAGGGGTCAACCACCATTGGCTCCTCGGGGTAAGTGTTCACGGGTGGGCTCAGCAGGTCCTCGGGGTAGCTGGAGCGGGGTGGTCCCGGCCAGTCCTGCTCAGGGTAGCTGGCGCGGGGCAGGCTCTGTTGGTCCTCCTCAGGGTATCGAGCGCGGGGCAGGCTCAGCCGGCTGGGTGTGAGCGTTGGCGAGTCGGGGCCGCAGGCCTCTGGCCGCCGCGGAAGCTGGGGGCCCACTAGGTTCTGCGGGTCAGCTTTTGTACTTCCGGGTCTGCGCCGTGACCTCTGAGGGGCAGGTGCAGGCCCCGGTGGCCCCGCCCACAGCAAGGTTGGGAAAGGTTCGTCCTGCAGCGGGGCTGTGGGATATCCCATCGCCTCGCTGCACCCCCACATGGAACTTTTGCAGCCTTTCTGGCTATGATAAAAATGGTAGCTAATCTTATTCCATCCACCTGAGCTAGACATTCCCTGCAGGGATTAAGCAGCCAGATACGTGACAGCAGAATAGTCTGGGTGTTTGTATTCCATTGGAAAAAATCCCGCTGTCTGAACAGTGGTGCGGATTCATCCCTAGTGTAACGTCGCTGATTTCAGTAGAGATTCACTAGGGGTGGATTTGACCCTTATAATTTTGTTCTGGGGCTTACTGGGCCAAATTAATCTCTGATGATTTCATTTTATGGGAGTTGCACCCATTTAATCTAGAACTGAATCTGATCAGTGTTTCTATATTAAAGGTTTCTCTTGATTCAGGCATGTGGTTGGGGTTGCAATTTAGGCTATTAGAAAGGAGTTGGGTTGACCCTATTCCATGAATTAAGAGGTTCTGATCTTGCAAGTCTGACTATATATATTACTATAACATTAATACGACTGGGCTTTTGCCATGGGACCCATCGATTATGAAATCTTCCATGGGTGTTTTGTGGGGGCTGTTTTGTTTTAACGTTCACAGCTGTTGATATTTTAGAGGTTTGTGTGGCTTAGGTGGTAAAATAGCTGAATGAACTTCACTGTGAAGTGCACAGTAAAACTGGGGGTTGCGTGATTGCCTAACAGAGGCTAGAAGCCCAGCCACAACACGGTGACAACACAAAGAAGTAGAGTATAAAACAACATCTTAAATGGAGGAGACTGTGTCTAGTTGGTAGAGCTGGTAACTGGTACACAGAACCCCTGGATTCTTCTCCTAGCTCTGCCACTGAGTTGCTGTGCACTCTAGGGCAGATCACTTCACCTCTCTGTGCCTGAGTTTCTGCAGTTTTATAATGGGATTAATATTGCTGTAATGAAATCATCAGTGCAGAGTTATCATTCCTGTGTCTTGTGCCTCCAGTACGAGTGTTGTGAGAAACTCCCCAGCTCTCAAGACTTTTGACCCCTGAAGCACCCTCTGTCATTTGACAACTCTGGACCATTGAGTATCCAACCTCAAGTATCTCAAATCATTTTTGCTGGTTCCTTTCAACCAGGGGAAGCAAGAGCTCCCCTAAACCCTGCATTGCATATAAAAACACAACTAAGGACTTAACTTGATGATTACCTGTTCTGTTCATTCCCTCTGGGGCACCTGGCACTGGCCACTGTCGGAAGACAGGACACTGGGCTAGATGGACCTTTGGTCTGACCCGGTATGGCCATTCTTATGTGCTCATCTATACAACCATTTATTTTACGGCAAGCTGGGGTGCGAATCTACCCCGCACTAGACTGCTGTGGACTAATTGTCCGCATGGACCCTGCTGATGTGCATTAACAGTTATTTGGTGTTCTTTGGTCTAGTCCTGTTTCAAAGAGCATTAATTAAACATTTATGTGCGTCAGCTGGGTGCGCACAGACAGTTGGTCTGTGGCAGGCTAGTGCGGGGTAGATTCGTGCCCCAGCTTGCTGCAAATCAATTGATCATGAAGACAAGCCTAAGATTCCTCTTTTTTTTCCTTTCAAAAAATTTAAAAGGAGTCAAACCGCATCTTTCTGCCAAGCACTTCTTGTTATGAATGGAATTCACCCCTGCACTAAAGTTACACTTAAATCCTGTTTTGAAGGTTGAAGTGGTGAGAAATTCTTTGAGCCTGCTCTTTGCACAAGAGTGAATGTTACCCATTATTTGTACTGGTGTTTACAAAAGTATCTTCTGCTTTGGTGACTCTTCTGTTCAGAACTATTCCACCTGTCATCAAACTACATGTACCACTGTTATCACCGTGTGACTCTTCTTAAAAAATCCAGTGACAAAATCCTAGTCCTGCTTAGAAATCACATAGGGCCTGAGGTGCTGAGCCCCCCGTAACTGCAGTTGAAGTCAGCTACAGGTCTTAGCACTACCTTTTGATTAACAGGTTTCTTAGATGTGTGTGTTTCTAAATCACCGTATTGCATTTTTAATAAAACTTTAACTGAAGCACCACTGTTGAAAATGTTGTATTGGGAAATGAGATCAGAAGAAAAAGCACTTACCACCTTCTCAGCTGTTCTTTGCTCACCTTTCCCTGGTGTTGTGAGAGCTGTGCTGGGGACCCTGCTGAGCCAAGTCAGAGTGTTTCAGAATTTGGAGGAGCTGGAGCACAGATTTACTATTAGGGAAGTAATGATTTATAAAATAATGTTGGTCTGGGTCCAAGCAGGGCTGCACTGGCTGCAATGGCATCCCAGAGGCAAAGCCATATGCATTTTGCATCAGAAGAGAGCAAGGTTGGCATGGGACTAGTGAGACCCAGCTCGTGTCAAGTTGGAGATGATTGGGGAAATTCCAGGCAATGGGACCGTCTTTTTGTTCTGTGTTTGTACAGCCCCTAGCACAGTGGGCTCCTGCTCCGTGACTCGGGCTCCTAGCACTACAATAATACAAAGAATAATAATATAATAGTAATTTCCACACAACTGACCCTATAGTCACAGGTGGACAGATCCCAGTCTCCAACTTCCAAGACCTGAGTCATGAAGCCAGATTGTCCAGCACAGTAATTAAAATAGATTAGCCTGAGAGGGGGGGCTCTCATTGCACCATCCCAAGAGGAGGGGGAACTGTGTGGGATTGCTACTTACCTAAGGCATGGAGAGGTGGTGGAGACTGCCCTCCTGCTTACTTTACCCCATGTATCTATTTGTGCGGTAAACGGTGGGGCGGATGTAGGTTTATTTTGAACACAGTGGAATTTCAGCTGTGCACTTACCACATAGCAAGTAGGTTTAAAAAAGCAAGCCAAAAATTCTGCTCGTGTATTTTAGCCACAACAGCAGTCTCATCTGCGTTAGCTGGTTGCTTTGGAGAACGTGTAGGCTGATGTGTCTGAGTTCGTAGGCAGAGATGTTTCTTCTGTTCCCATCTTCTCTATACTAATGGTTTCAGGCACTTCTAAGCCATGTTTCTTTGTGACCCCTTAGGGAGAAACCTCCTGATGCCCTTTGAGAGCCATACTGAACTGGAACCTTTGGAGCTGGTGTGGGCAAAGTGTCGAGGCTATCCGTCCTACCCTGCCTTGGTAAGTACGCCTGTCACACAGGATCTTCCTTTGCTTCTGCAGCAATTTTAGCAACGCAGAGTCCAGTGCTGGGGATGCAGCATAGCCTGTTAGAAAAGAGAAATTTCCTCCAGATCACGTAATGCCTGGTTCTTTCCTTCGCACTGTCAACTGCCATTTTGCTCATTGTTTCAGACCATTGGGAAAATGTTGCAAAACATGAATCTGTTGGTGCCAAGCAATGAGCGCTTTCTCTCCTATCTTGCTCACTGTCCTGGCGTATTGCAAGAGCTATCTGTGCTGTTGGCCACATGAAACATTCATGTGCAATTACACACTTTGCTTGCATAGTTACTGCAGTCACACATGTATATTCCTAATTGGCCATTTGCATGTGCAGATACCCAGTGAATGTGTACAATTACAATAATTGCATGTGCAAATATGCTGTTGCATGCACATTTTTGCGCCAAGCCTTAGGCACCTGGCCTTTTGAACAACAGTCCCTTAGTACCTCCCGAGATTGGTGCACAGGCTGTTGCTAAGAAATCCGTGGACTGGCATCTGGGGTTTAAAGAAAACGTGCTAGAGTTCATGGTCTAAGACAATGAACACAGCTAGTGCTAAAAAGCATAGTTAGCACTGTGTTTTACAAGCATTATTTAAATAACCAATAAAGAGAGAATTCTGACATAAGTTTGAACAGGAGCCAGACAAGCAGTAAGTATGATTCTACTCTTCACAGTTTCTCCTGCATATAACAAAGACATCTCTCAAGAAGCTGATCCTTTTGTTCCCCTTGTCTGTGTAATTTCCCAGTGTGGCTACCACTCGTGCATCTGCATTATTGGGAGTGCTAGGATAGACAAAAAACTGATGGTCGCTGGTTACCCTTTGAGCCCTTGGACGGAAAACTGTAGGAAATGAAAGCTATTGTAGACAAAGGGGTGGAAAGTACAAAGGCGCCCATCTACACTGGTGTAACAGTAGCGGTTTCACACCATGCTAGAGCTTAACCAGGGTTTATACTTGATTGTGGCCAAGCAGAATTCCATCACTGTTTGGCCAGTCACTGTAGACAGGACCAAACTATGCTAGAATGGCATTCATAATCCATGTTTCTGGCCCAGGTAGGAGCCCAAGGTAGAGAACAATTGTTCTGTGCTGTCCCATATTGGCCAACTAAGACATTTTAAATCCTCGTTTGGCCACAAGCAGAGTTTAGACTGTGTCAAAGCTTGGTTTTTAAACAGTTATATCCGTATGGACAGAGTCTTACGTCATGGTTGAAACTGGACACAATCTGCTGTGCTGTTGAAGAATGTTGTCAAATTTGTCTGGCTGGCCAGTGTCAGTGCCCAACAGGTCATCCAAGCCAGTAGGCTGCATCTCTGCACCCAGGTCAGAAAGCACAGAAGACTGGCCCTGGTTTCATATCTGGTTTCTGCAGTTTCATCTTCCCCGTCTGACCTAATGTAAATGTTGGCCACATTGGCGTTTCTGCTTTATACAGAGAGAACTGACACGTTTGCTTTTACATCTGTATTTTTGGCCAGAGTACCCCCGGATCTGGTACTGCCTGTCAACACTTCTGAAATACTAGACCGGATTCTCATTTGGTACCAGTGTAAATTCAGAAGTAACTCCACTGAAGTCCATGGAATTGCAGCCGGGTAAAACTGGCACGAGTGAGATCAACTTATGCCTATTGAATGCAATATTCTTGTTACATTTACTGTGTGAATTTAAATAATAAAATACTGGGTTTATACTAAGTTACTGACTACCAAAAAAGTATATTTTAAAATACAGTATTGTGACAGTGCCTCACTCAACGCTGTATGTTCAAGTCCTTTCCCTTTCAAAATTAGCCTCTGGGCTGGAGACCTTATGGGTCTCCCACAATACTGCATATGCTCTAGAGACAAACCCTCTTCTACGAAGACTCTGTGCAGGGAGTTACTCAAATGGAGCAGGAGAGTGCCTCTTGCTTATGTGTCATAGGTTACTTTAACCATCTGGCTTGGGCATACTGAAAGAGAGAGAGTATAGATATGCAATGTTTTCTCTGCTTTTCTTCAGGGCTTCATGCTTAGCATAATGGGACCTTGATCCTGACCAGAGCCTCTGATTGTTACTGTAGTACAAATATTACGTTATAATCATAATGACTGTCAAACTATCTTAGGCTCTCATTGCCCGTTTCTGTCCTAACTGATATCCCATGTAAACTCATTGGCTTCAGACTGCATTTAGCTTGGCTACGAAGTTGTTTAATCTCTGGTGCTGAGCAGATCGAGAGCCCTCCCATTTGCACAAATGTATTTTGCATTGGGAAATCCCACATCTGCTATCAAAAGTCTGAACTCTTTTGCATCCTCTTCCTCCCTCCTGTTCCCTGCAGGTTCCCTCCCCCTGGTGCCTTTTTGCTCAGGCAGCACAGAGCAGGGCTGTGCTCTTAGGCTGAACTTGCAGGAGGCTCCTCTGGTGGGGCTTTCAAAATACTGATCCATGCATCTCATCTGTCTCTCCAGATAATTGATCCCAAGATGCCGCGCGAGGGCCTCCTTCACAACGGAGTCCCCATCCCCGTCCCCCCCCTGGATGTGTTGAAGTTGGGGGAGCAGAAACAGACAGAGGCAGGAGAAAAGCTCTTCCTTGTCCTGTTCTTTGACAACAAGAGAACCTGGTGAGTGAACAGACATCACGGGATGGGCTGCCCAGAAGGAAGATTTAACAGAATCTCAGGACAAGGGGGCCTAATAAGGTTTCTCATTATTAAGGCAGATTTAAGGTGGAGCGTTTTTAAAGACACAGCAATCACAAAAATGTCATTGAAGGGGTTTGCACACCTCTCCCTTGCCTGAATGCATGACAGTGGGGTAGCCTGCTTACATGATCAGCAGCTGGAAGAGGCATTTGCACTATGGCCTTACCCCAGGGTCACAGGATGCTTTTACAACAAAAATACTGAATTGTATCGAGAACTAATTTTACAGTCAAAATCAGCAGCCAATAAAAAGTGCCTTTTGTTCTGAAAGCTAAGGCAGACTGTGCAGCCAGTTCTACCATTGTAGAGAAAGTTTGCTAAAATTTCTAGGTCAGCATTTTCAAAACGTTAGATTTATTCCGCATTTAGACACCTAAACAAGGAGCCTTGTGTTTCAGAGGTGCTGAGTGCCTACAGTTTCCAGATCAGGCTATTTGTTCAAGTTCCATAATATGGATTTTAGGCACCTATCGTAAGGCATCCAAGTGAAAATTTTGTGCCTAGCTCTCAAGGACTTTATCATTCGATCTCAGACAGACTAAATACTCTGCTGATCTTGGCCTCAGTGGATGACCAGGTTTATATGGTAGCGAAAGACCGATCAGATATAATAAGCCCCAAGCCAATGAAGTGCTTTGAAAATAAGCCATAAAGCCTTGAAATCCATAAGTGAGGCAATGTAAAGATTGTAAAATTGGAGTAACACACTGAGAGAGAAACAAGGGGGGTGAGCTAATATCTTTTAGTGGACCAGGTTCTGTTAGTGAAATAGACAAGCTATGGAGGTACACAGAGCTCTTCTTCAGGTCTCTGGAGAAATTAGTCCACCAAAAGATATTACGTAACCCACCTTGTCTCTCTTACATCTTGGGACTAATACAGCTACAACACTGCAGACATCCTGGGAGAGAGGTGAGTCCCTATAATGATGCTGATAGCCACATCGTCAAGGAGCTGCATTAGTGAATCAGGAGCTCCCACAAGGAAAGAGGGACTGACTGTGCAAGGGAAAGTCACTTGGTAGGTATATCCATGTGCCCTTCAGATCACTGCCTCAAAGAGCTTACACTTGGAACAAAGTAGACACAGAGTAGACAGATACACTAGGAAACCCAGAAGAGATCGTGAATAGGATTTTTCTTTCTTTTTCCTTTATTATTAATTCTTCACTTGACATTGCAAAATGGAATGAGGCTAGGATTTTTAAAGGAGCCCAAGAGAATTAGGCATCCACATCCCATTTCAATGAGCTTCTAACTCCCTTAGGCATGGTCTGCAATACACAGGTCGACGTAAGGCACCTCATGTTGGCCTAATTATGTCAGTGTCTGCACTACAGCCTTGTCCTGCCGATGTAAGTGCCATACTACACCGACATAATGATTCCATCTCCACAAGAGGCCTAGCACAGGGGTTCTCAAGCTTCATTGCACTGTATGACTGTAGCTTTCTGCAAAGCTAGAGAGATTTTAGCCCTTAGCCTTGAAAGGGCTGGAAGTCTTGGTGGCCCTGGGCCAACGGCCATTCTTTCCCATCTGCCCTCTCTCCGTTTCTCTTGGTGACAGGGTTTTTGGTATTCTGCTTGGATTGCAGGCAGTGGCTTCCACGGGACAAAGTTCTTCCCCTTGGGGTGGATGACACAGTGGATAAGCTAAAGATGATGGAGGGCCGAAAAACCAGCATCCGCAAGTCCGTCCAGGTGGCATACGACCGAGCAATGATCCACATGAGCCGCGTCCGGGGAGACCACCCCTTTGTCACGTCAAATTATCTGTAGGGAGTCGGAAATGCCCACTCTGCCACGTTTTTTCAGACCCAGTGCTTGCACCTGTTGGCACAGCAGACCTTGCCATGCACAGAATGGTAGGGGATTCCTCCCTGCCTGGAGGAGCGTGATGGGGCGTCTGCTGTGTTCTTTTCTGTTCCTGTGAGAGATGCATTATGCCTAACAGTGTGAGCAGCTCCTATAAGTACCTTGATTCGTGCCAAAAAGCCTGTCCAGATTCTTTCTGAATGTGTGTCATTGAAGAGCCAGCAGGAGAGGAAGTGATGTATTAGGCTGGACCACAAGAAAGAAGCCAGGAAGAGCTGCAGTGTGACAGCTGTGTCTGGACAGAAGTCACGGTCAGCTGGTGAAGTGCGGGGTGAGCTGCAGTCTGATGGTTGGACCTCATGCCCCGCACCTCTTGAGTTTTTAGTCTGCAGCCAGCCCTGAGTAATTCTCTGGAATCCATCACCATTGTAAATAAACCAGTACCCTTTAGTGGAACTCCAACTGGACTGTCTTGTGCCAAATTTACAATAACCATCACTGGACTTTTTTAATTTCATTTTTTAAATGACATTGGTTGCCCCGTGGCGTTAACAAATTTGCAGCCTTCTGTTATTGTTATGACTCTCATGCCTATGTATATAATATGTTTTCATGGTAGGTTTTCACCACAATTAGAAAAGATTGAGATCATATTTTGATAACTCCCTTTTTCCTTACACACAGATGCACAGAGCTTTAAATATAAAAAACAAGTTCCCTAATTTTATTTTGTATTTTTATGTGTGTGTGACCTAGACATTTATAGTCAATAGTTTCATGTGTAAATTTCAGTTTCAGTGACTGTGTGACAATTCCAAGAACATGTACTTCATAGTGCATCTTAACAGAGTATTGAGTCTGGGCAAGAAAACATCTTTTATGTTTTTTTAACCTAATTTTGGAAGCGTCTAATCAGCTGGAGCAGCTTTACGGACACTAACGTTGATCAGGGCGGGAGGAAGACACATTCTGTAGTGTCGTTTTATGCACATTCAGTTTAAAATAACTAGTTGGAATGTCAGACCCCAATTCCTCTCTGCCCTTATTTTTTCACTGACTGTCTTTTTAAAGTTTTCCTCCAGCTTGGTTTGGACTAAATTAAAGCTGTGACTGGATTCCCGCTAGCTGGAGCGCATAACCATTTCATCCATTCTCACACAAACACATCTCTTCCCTGCTCTGTGGATCTCTAGCATTTGCGATCCATTCAGAACAAAAAAACAAAAACCCAGCTCTGCAGAGAATCCTGTTTTATTGCTTTTGTATTGCAAAAACGGGGACAGCTAATGTTTGAAAGCTGATGACAAAACTTTTCTTTTCTATTAGCCAAGGACTCATCGTTTCTCTTATCTGTTCTGTTTTGTTGTGTTTTTTTTTCTTTTAAATTTTAAGAACCAAAGGTGCAGATGAAGATTGTAGACAGAATATCATCCTTTCGCTTTTTAACTCAATATTTTTTTATTATTTTAACTTTTTCATACTAAAGAGAATGTGGGGAGAAAATAATTAATGGGAGGGAGGGGTGGGGGAATCACTGCCATTTCTACTTGGTCTACTTTTTTAAAGTACCACTTCTTATACATTGGGACATGGAACCACACTTAAAGGAAAATACCTGTAACATATAAGGATAGGGTACAGGATTTTGTAAAAAAAATAATCCCTAAAGAGTGTGGATAGGGAAGGAGGTTGTGTACATAGTTGTAAAATATTGTTCTAAATTATTCAGGCCTATTGTCACCATTCTTGAAAGTCCTCAGTTGTGTTGCTGGGTCTTTTTGTATGCACACAGTATAATTTATTTAAAGGAACATACACTTTTTCCAGATAGTAGCTCAGCTGTGGACTTGTGACCTGTGTATAACTGTTTTAAGATCTTGGGGGCGGGATGGGGAATTTGTTTTGTTTTGTTTCCTTTTTTTTTTTTAAATGACATTTTAGAAGTTTAATTGGCTAATATCCTGCTGTTGCTACGGGACCTAAACGTTACTGTCAGTCTGCTGTAAAGCACAGATTGCTCTATTTATTGTAGAAAGTGAGTTTATTTGCTTTCTAGAATTGTTTATATCAGATGGTATAAGAGAGGTAATAAGAAAATCTATGCTTGTAAAGAAAAAAAATGCTAATTTTACCTACTATAATCTGACTGTCTGAAACTATATTTTCTCTCTGAGAAATAAATGTTCTGATGTAAAATCTGTGGTTGTGTTGTCCTGGCATGTTCAGACTTTTGAAGACTGCTTTCCCACCCTCCGCCAGCCCACCGGGATGAGAAACATGCAAGAAACCTAGTGAGGATCACATCTTGAAGAACTGTCCTCTTCTGCAGAGTGCTTACTGGCAAGCAGAGTAAGGTCTCTCTCATAACATGCATCTGACGAAGTGGGTATTCACCCACGAAAGCTCATGCTCCAAAACGTCTGTTAGTCTATAAGGTGTGTGATGGTGCAAGGCCAGATGGCTACAGTAAAGTACTGAGAAACAGGTATGTTAGCCCCAGGCTAAACAAATCCCTAGTACCCTGGTAACCAAATGGCAGTTGCTCCAGGTTAATCAAGGCACCTGGAGCCAATTAAGATCTTTCTAGAAGGCAGTAGAGATAGCTACTTTAATTAGAACACCTGCAGCCAATCAAGGCAGGCTAATCAGGGCACCTGGGTTTAAAAAGGAGCTCACTCCAGTCAGGCAGGGAGGAGCCAGAGGAGAAGGAGCGTGTGTGAGGAGCTGGGAGCAAGAAGGCAAGGAGCTGAGTGTGAGAGTGTACTGCTGGAGGATTGAGGAGGACAAGCGTTATCAGACACCAGGTGGAAGGTCCTGTGGTGAGGATAAAGAAGATGTTTGGAGGAGGCCATGGGGAAGTAGCCCAGGGAGTTGTAGCTGTCATGCAGCTGTTACAGGAGGCACTATAGACAGCTGCGATCCACAGGGCCCTGGGCTGGAACCCGGAGTAGAGGGCGGGCCCGGGTTCCCCCCAAACTTCTCAACTCCTGATCAGACACAGGAGGAGCTGACCCAGACTGTGAGTTCCACAAGAGGGGAAGATCACTGAGGTGAACAAATCCGCCAATAAGCGCAGGACCCACCAAGGTAGAGGAGGAACTTTGTCACAGGTGCCACAGGATTCTTTGCTGCTTTTAGGGTCTCTCTGATATCTGAGGAGCAGCTCCTTGGTCCCTTGCTAATTACCCACTGCTATGGTTTGTTTCCATTTATCCTCTGTATTGCCATGGAATGAATGGCTCCATGTGGGATGTATTGCAGTAAACAATGAAAATAGTCCTGCAAAGGATGTGAAATTCACCCCTGGGCAGAGGACCAACGCAAGGCCTATGTGCCACTGAAGTCTCACTTAAACCCTGAGCCTGGATCCTGCCATCCCTCATTGATTTCAGAGGGACCGAGCACAGGAGCAGACAGTCTTCCTGTTTGTATCTCATTGCAGGATCAGAGCCTAACAGCTTAACTGGGACTTAAATGGTCCACATTGTGTTGGCACTCTGCGCATGGATGAATTTAACCCCTTGGTCTGAGGTGTCTGCTTCCTGGGCCGGCTTAAAGTTGTCTCGGTTCATCTGCTTTTCTTATTCCTAAGGCTCACTGTAGCGCTGGTCTGGCCTTGCAGCCTGAGTGCTCTTGAGAAAGAATAAATACTCTGTGGCTTATGACAAGCACCTGCTTTTTATTTGCTCATGTTACCGATTAAATCTGTCCTGTTGCTAGCTTTTAAAGCCTCATTCTCATCTCACTTCTCTCAGTGCACATCAGGAGTGATTCCAGTGTAGTCGATGGATTGATATTTGGCATAGAGCTGTTGCAAATGAGAGAATTGAGCCCTTATTTTCCTATCTCTTGAAATGCCAGGACCTCCCACTCCTACCGGCAGATGGAGACAAGAACAAATAAACCATGCCATCAGTCCACTCTAATGGGAAACCGTAGGTACCAGCTGTGCAGACCTGCTGGATCAGTTCTTTCCTGGCTTCCAGCAGGTGGAGGTTTTCTGACCGTCTCAGCTAGGGTTTAAAGTTCTATTTTCAATTTGTTCTTCAGCACATTCTTTTCTAGTCCTTTTAAGCCGTGCAGCTTCTTTGCTTTTAAACCCGATTGGGCTTTCACCTCAAATCCCTTTTTATATTCCTAACTTGGGTTTAAGATCTGGGCCTGCAGACATGTCAGAGCTTCACAGCCATCAGGTGTAGCAGTGTGGGATAGACCTCAGAGCCTTCGCCTCCAGAAACACCCCGGATGCTTACAGTGGTCCATTCAAACACTGCTGCTGAGATCAGCTTGGCTTGTCACTCATGTGGGAAGGCACTGGAGTGACATCAGTATTCTCATGGCAGTTGGTGGGTCACCAGTGAAAGCAGAGCTAAGGCCCTAATACCTCCCCCACCCACCACCTGGCAGGCCAGCTAGCCTGGGTTGAAAGCACCAGTTAACCTGGGTGAGGGAGGGGTTTTTATTTGGATGGGAGGGAGGCTAGGGGCAGCCCCTAAGTGAGAACCTAGGCTGACTCTGCAGTGAAGACACACATCCTCAGTGTGGGGGCTATATGGGTATCAGATAAAGTGATGCTTAGCTCCGCTATAGAGCTGTCCAGGGTTGGGTCCCCATCGTGCTAAACCACACAGGGTGGGGCCCCTCCCCAGAGAGTCACAGTCTGATCCTATCACAGAATGTTGCGCTGCCTTCATCCTTTGGGTAACTCAGTGCAGTCAGCAGGGCGCTGATTTACCACATGCCCGGATGTTGCTTCCCTAGCTTCTGCATCTGCTTCCTCTCTCGTGGGCCTGGATTCGGCCCTAGCACTCGTTGTAACACCGATCCGAATCCAGCCTTCGTTGTGAGAATCAACCCCAAGGAACACCAGGTGGGTACGAGTTACGCTGTTTTACCCTTCCACCTGTCGGGCTGTTCAGACCATTGTTCACAGCCTCACTGAACTTGGCACTTGACGACCATGGAAAGTGAAGGATCGGCATGGCCTTGGTGGAGACTTAGCAAACACACCGTAGGGAAAGGTGTTGCATTGGCCAAGTGGATGGACTGGCTACAAAACTGATTCCCATCCATGTGAGATCTCTGTACTGGCCCTCTGTCCTTGGTGGATTTCTGTCCTGGACGTCTGTCCTTGGTGCCCAGGCATTACTGTGGATGAGCGGTTCTGCAAATGCTGCCTGGCAAAGGACATAGCCTCGCTGGATTTTTCTCTGATTTCCCTCTACTTCCCTCTAGGTGGCAACCATGCCATTTGGGAGACTCTTCTCCTCCCACTCTTCCATGCTCTGAATCCCTTGGGCGGGTAGGAGACCTCACTGTCTCGTTCCGGGATCCATCACTTCTCTAGCTAGGGACAGGGAAGGAGTGCTGCCTTATTCCAAATGCTGCTTTGCCTTTTCCGCCCAGCCATGTCTTAAACAGTTTTACTGTGGCCAATGCAACTGGCAGTCAGGTTATGCGGAAACCCACATGCTTGCTGGAGTCCCACTCGTGCTCCAGTCCATCCGCTTATCACTGTGGGACCAGGCCAACCGCCCCCTCCAGGATGTTGTCCTGCACAGCGTAGGATTGTTTTCTCTCCTTCCGAAGCACAGCTGGGCTCGGGTAGCAGAGCGCTCAGAACCCGGGGCTGGTCCAGAGTGGGAAGCAGCTGCTGAGAAACTGGACAGGACAAAGGGCTGGGGGAAAGGAGAAGGAAAAGAAAACACCTGCAATGTGCAGACCTCAAGGGGACCAGCTAGCTCGCAAGCCTAGGAGGGGAAGGCAGAGCTTTCCCCAGGTTGCCAGCTCAGGCTGGTAGTGCCCAAGACATGTTACCATCTGGTGGCTGTGTGGGGGCCTGTGGGAAACGAGCTGATGCTCCCTATAACTGGGTGGTTTGCCCTTTATGGGCCAGCCCTGCTCAATCAACCTCAGCTGTGCCATAATTAGCTGCCCTCCAGCCTAGGGACTGGACTAACTGGGGTCAGGTGACAGCCTGATAAACACCTGGGCCTCAGCAAAGCAGAGCACTCACTTGGAAGGAGGAACTGCAGGGAGCAACCTGGGCTGTGGGGAACACCCCCAAGGAGGGGCTGGAAGGACTCCAGGGAAGCGGCTTGGGAGCTGGAGCTCCAACCCAGAGCAGACAGACTTAAAGGTAACGTGGAATGGCTGGGAACTGAGGGGCGGCTGGCTGAAGAGGGGCCCAAGCAGGGAGAAAGAACCATTTGTTTGTTTGGATTGGTGTTAGCCTGGAAGGGGATGGAATTCTGAGAGTGACCCAGCTGGAGGGCTGAGCCCTGTGAATCGCTGGGGGGAAGCAGAAAATGGGGATGAAGGGGAAACTGAGGCAAGGAGCACATGCAGGGATGTGTTTGGTCAGCAGGGGGGGTGCTACAGCAGAACCGCTTATTCTCCCAGTCCAGTTCCTAGTGGGTGTGTTGCAAAGCCATCCAGCCCAGAACTGGGCAGGCGCAGCAGAGAGGCCAAGGGCTGGATGAGCCCTGGAGACCCAACTGCCCTAATGTGTCTGAAGTGGGTCGCTCCGGGCACAGATGGAGGAAGCTTTATGGGCTCTGACTCTACTGTTGATGGAAAACACCAGCCTCCCAGTCCAGCCATCTTACCCCTCTCACCAGCCCTAGGCTAGAAGGAGCGACCCTTCTCCGTCCCCATCTAACGGCTGGGCCCCAGATGCACACACCAGGCCTAATATATGGGCTGGCGGGGAGGGTATTTAAAGCCCCTCCCACACATGGTTATTCCTTTCTGCCAAGCTCTTAGCCAAGGAGAGGGCTGATCGGATGTGCTGCCTCCCGGAGGAGCTGTCCTGCTGAGAAACCTGCGGGGATTCCTTCTGCACTGTGAGCAGAGGGCCCGTGCGCTGCCTCTTCTGTGGAAGGATTCAGGGCTTGCTCCAAAAACTTCCCAGAGTCAAGAGGAGTCTTTCCACTGATCACAATGGGCTTGGAGTAAGCCCCTTATGCTGCAGCTCTGTCAATCCAGCACTAAATCGATTTAAAATGCATTTGCCTCCAGCTAATGTAAAGGGTGTAGACAATGAATGCAGAAAGGCACGGGGAGGGGTGGAGGAACTAGCTCCTGGCTCCTCAGCTTGTGCTCAGGAGAGACCTAGAATTTGCACCCCTTGCTTTGAAGCATCGTCCTCGATCCCTGTTTTCTCACCAGCTCTCTGGACCTACCTTGCTGCAATATTCCTGACCTCTTCGGCTCAGTTGAGTTGGCAGCCTGAAAAGCCCTGGTTTCTGGTACTCTCCCATCCCCGGTGCCGCTATCACAGACAGCTTGTAAACTCCCCAGTAATTAAATTCCTGGTTTCCTCCTAATAGATTTGGCCTTTCAGTGCCGCTGCCTGCTCCTTGCAGCTGAGCTGTAGGTTTCAAGGGGCAGCTACAGGGATCAATTCCACTTTCCTTTGTTTAAACTCTGTAAGAATTAAGGGGAAAAAAAGTGTATGGATCCCCTAGCTCCTTCGTGTCACCCTTAGCAAAGGAGGAACGAGAGGCTGTGTTGCTGGGACTTAGTCTAGAGGTTGATTAATGCGCTGGCCAAAACACCTGTTAAGCGTCAGGCATGGAAAATCGTCTCACTTTGAGCACAGTTCACTTCCAGCTCGAAGCTACTGTATCACCAGAATAACAGCCGATGTAAACAGGCCAGTTGCTTTAATAATTCACTTTCCCTCCCATGCCCGGGGTGTGGCTGGTCCCTGAATGTGACAAGGCATCACAGGCAAAGAGAGTAGGGAGAGGATGCTTTGCAGCCTGCCTCTTCGCGGCCACGCTGCTTTGTGCCTTGTTTCTGTTACGTGCTCTGCTTCTGGGAGGGCTCCTCATTTTGGATGGCGTCTCTGGCTTGAAAAGGTGCCCGCAGGCCCATCTGCTCCGCCGGGGTTAGCGTGGTGCCGTTTGGACACAGCCCGTGTTGCAGATTCTGTCTGGAGAGTCGTCCTTTGAATGCAGGGCCTACGGTGGGCCCAGCAGCAAAGACACTGCAAGCTTGCTGGACTGGGGAACTGTTTCCGTTAGGTCCCGGCCTGACCTTAGCGCCTTCCACGTACGTCCATGACGATGGGCTGGAAGATGGCACTGGGCCATCGGTGGACTCACCACACCCAGCCACTGAAGGGCAATGCTGCATGCTGGAGGGCTTGCCAGGCGTATGGGTGAATGGGTGGCCGTTAGAGAGGGCTGGCAAGATCCCCAGTCTCACTGGGGACAGGGCTGTTAGCGTAGGGGGGTTAGACGCTGCAGGAGGGATTTCCTCTTTTGGCGGGAGGGAGGGAGCTGTTACGGTAATGGATTTTCTGTCGGGGGAGAGGGGGATTATGTGTCTCCTAGAGGGGGGGCCGGGTGCTGGCAGGGTGGGGTGGTCTCTGCTGGAGGGGACACCTGTCTCGGGGAATCAGATGAGACCTGCCCCCTATTGACAGGAAGTGGGAAGTGCAGTCACAACTAGACACACTGAAAGCTTAGGATAGGCTTTGAATCCAGGTTTTGTTTGAACACTGAAGGCAGGGAAAGGGTGTTATGTTAATAATATTACTGTAGCATGGCAAGGCTGCCACTGATTCATCATCAGACCTTGGGCAAGTCACGTAACTTCTTTATACCTCTGCTCACCCAACCCTAATAGGAAGGACATATCTACCTTTTGTAAGGTGCATTGATATATTCCGCCAGTAGATGCTATGGAAACATAATTGCTATTAAGGAATCGCTCCCTTCCCCCTCTTCCACTGTCTCCTTTGGCTGAATTTTCAGAGTATTGCAAGAGTCAACAAATTGTGTCACAGCTTGGATGAGCAGACATCCAAGCATACACGCGGCTAAGTGTCTTGAGCCAGTTCGCTGCCAGGTACTGGCAATGTAGTTAGGTGGCACCTGGTTAAGCCAGCTGTCAATCGTTAGACATCCGTGTTCTCTGCGCCGTCTTAGAATGCAATCCATTGCCCTCTGCTGATTATTAGACTCGCCTGTTCGATACCTACAAGATGCGATGGCCTTTTGGGGCACATGCACCTTCTCTTGGCCTAGGGTAAAAATCTCTTTTTGGACCCTCGTGGCTAACTGCCAGTCCAGGAGGGATTTTCTTTGCAGGGATGAAGTCCAGGCTTTAACCAGGTCTTGTTTCAACTGCAGTCAGAAAGGGGTTGTGTAAGTCTCACAACCACCTAAGCTGCCTTCCTTAGACACTGAAATTGTTGATTGCAGGTGTTGAAAACAGCACCTAGATATTCAGTCTATAACCTTGCCCCAACTCTAGGAGCAGCAGGGTGACCCTCAACCCTGGGCATCATCTGCAAAGCTGACTGTTAAGTAGCCCATGCTGAGACTCTGATAGTCATAGACGCTAAGGGACCATTGGGATCACCTAGGCTGTCTTCCTGTATAACCCAGGCCATCGAGAACCTCACCCAGTACAGCCTGTATCAGCAAAAACAACAAGGAGTCCTTGTGGCACCTTAGAGACTAACAAATTTATTTGGGCATAACCTTTGGTGGGATAGAACCCACTTCGTCGGATGCATGGAGTGGAAAATACAGGAACAGGTATAAATACATGAAAGGATGGTAGTTGCCTTACCAAGTTTGAGGTCAGTCTAATGAGACAATTCAATTAATAGCAGGATACCAAGGGGGGAAAAATAACTTTTGAAGTGGTAAGAGAGTGGCCCATTTCAGACAGTTGACAAGAAGGTGTAAGTAACAGTAGGGAGAAATCAGTATTGGGGAAATTAGGTTTAGGTTTAGTAATGACCCAGGGGTTCCCAAACTGGGGTTCATGAACCCCTGGGGGTTCGCAAAATGTTACAGGGGGTTCTCTGGAAAAAAATCCCTAATGGCAGACAGAGCTGTCCCTAGGGACCCCAGGCAGCATGGGACCAGTAGCCTGCATCCCTAGACTTCGAAGAGTTAAGCAGATCAAAGCAAGCATATCTATCACACTGAGGAGATTTCAACTTCAAGACTCCTTTTAAGAAATGGAAAGGAAGGTGGATATTTTTTGCTGTTTTTAAAATTAAATAGGCAGCTAGTATTGTTTTTTAAATTATTATGAAGAACAAGTTTAAGCTTTATTGTAACGAGCGTTGTTTGCCTGGACTGCTCAAGACCTGAATACTTGTGTAGGAGGAACTCTTTTGAGTTGGCTTCTTAAATACCTTCCTGCCGTTTCACATCTGATACTCCTTGATGAAACATAGAAGCCTTGTCTTATAACAGGTTTATTCAAGTGATACAAGCTTCAAAAGTGAGATCTTGGAAGAATGTTGCCATTTTCATAATGTAATAAAAATACTGTAATAATAAATAATAATTAATTATAAATAGTATGTAATAAGCATGTCATAAAACAAATTTTATATTTCCAAGATCACTGCTTTTATAATTTATACTCAGGTAAAGGAGAAAATCCCTGGAAATATTCATTTTTAAGAGGAGGTTTGCAAGACTTGACGTGCTAGTAAAAGGGGTTCACAGGCTGTTAAAGTTTGGGAACGACTGTAATGACCCAACCACTCCCAGTCTTTATTCAGGCCTAATCTGATGGTGTCCAGTTTGCAAATTAATTCCAGTTCTGCAGTTCACATTGCAGTCTATTTTTGAAGTATTTTGGCTGAAGAATTGCTAGTTTTAGGTCTGTCATTGAGTGACCAGAGTGATCAAAGTGTTTTCCTACTGGTTTTTGAATGTTATGATTCCTGATGTCAGATTTGTGTCCATTTATTCTTTGCATAGAGACTATCCGGTTTGGCCAATGTACATGGCAGAGGGGCATTGCTGGCACATGATGACATATATCACATTGGTAGATGTGCAGGTGAACGAGCCCCTGATGGTGTGGCTGATGTGGTTAGGTCCTATGATCGTGTCCCAGTACAGATATGGATGCCTGTTGCTTTAGGTGACCACTGAAAAGGCATCCTTACTCTTCCACATTGAACATATATTTGAAAAGCCATCCCACTGCATGCACAACACAGCAAGAACAAAATTCATCCCTCTGCAGACGGCCGCCACAGGGACTATACTTAAGGCTTCTGGTTTTTTTGTTTTGTTTTTTGTTTTGTTTTGAGGGGGTGGTATTTAATTTCATTTTGGGGGGTTACTTTTAGTCATTTTTGAATCCTACATAGATGTCCAAAATCAAGGTTTTGCAGGGCTTTCTCTTTGTATAGACAGGGAGTACTGTTTTAAAAAGCACTACTTTAAAGCACGCTATGGAACATATAGCGCACACAAGCAAGGTCTACCCAGACCGATTAATGTGCAATATGGTGTGCTTTAGGTATCACACTCCCAGAGCGCGCATAACTGTGCTAGGTAGCCAAACCCTTCGATACAAGCCAGGGAGCAGGAATATGCCTGTATAACCAAACTGCACTGGGGATGGGGTGAAGTCCACATGAATCTGGTAACCATTTCCAATGTCTTTTCCAGTGTTAAGTATAAGAGGGGTAGCCGTGTTAGTCTGGATCTGTAAAAGCAGCAGAGAATCCTGTGGCATCTTATAGACTAACAGACGTTTTGGAGCATGAGCTTTCGTGGGTGAATACCCACTTCATTAGATGCATGCATCTGACGAAGTGGGTATTCACCCACGAAAGCTCATGCTCCAAAACGTCTGTTAGTCTATAAGGTGCCACAGGATTCTCTGCTGCTTTTCCAGTGTTGGTTGGATAAACACTGGTTTCCTTTTAGGGGGTAGAGAGTATCGGGCATGTTTTATTGGGGTGGATCGGTTAAAACCTAAAATCAGAAGCTCTAACTATACTCCGCATCAAGTGGAACTGTGTTCGCTGTTCTACTAAAGCAATGGAAGTGTCAGGGGACACATTAGCACAGGAGACAGAGTGCTCTCAGGAGCAGGACCTAAGCCACGGAATTCACTCCTGAAAGAGAGAAAAGACTCTGAGATTTCCTGTGCTCCAGACTAACTGCAAAGCTTAGCTCCTTGACATAGCTTTCCCTCCATCAGCTCAGCACCCAGTCAGTTGCCAACCAGCTCTGTAACCATCAGGGTGAGAGATGGATCCTCCCGCTGAGCGTGCTGGAGAACGCTGATGACTTCGTGCTATGGCCAAGGAAGCTACATCTTGCTAGAATTAAGTTGTAGATCCCAGCAAGCAGGTTGGGTTGGTTTTGTCTGTAACTCGTTTGTCTCACTTTTGCTCTTGCTTGAAATCCCTTAAAATTATGTTCTTTGTTAATGAAGTTATTCTTTGTTTTCTTATGAATTGTCCCAGTGGGTGTGTATGAAGATGGAGTGTATAACCCCAGCTGAGCTAACAAGTTGTAATGTGCCCTGGCTCTTTGGAGGCAGTGAATGTGGGAGTGCCCAGTACCCAGAACTGCATGCTGCAGGGGAGACAGTTTGGGGGAGCCTTGGGACTGGAAGGGTTGCTGGGGCCACCCAGCCAGGAGGAACTGGGCTGGTGGAAGCCAGGGTGAGACCACAATGCTGTGAGCAGGCTGCTGATGTCGGAGCTCTGAGCCAAAAAGCTGCACTGCACAGACACCTAGGGTTGCAGAGCAGGTGGTGACAGAACCCCTTACTGGTCTAGGTGAGCCCCCAAACATAGAACGATAGAGCCATAGGGTTAGAAGAGATCACAAGGGTCATCTAGGCTAACCCCCTGCCGAGATGCAGGATTTAAACCAGTGGTTCTCAATCAGGGGTATGTGTACCCCTGGGGGTACTCAGAGGCATTCCAGGTAGTACATCAACTCATCTAGATATTTGCCTCGTTTTACAACAGGCTGCATAAAAAGCACTAAAAGTCGGTGCAAACTAACATTTCATACAGACAATGACTTGTTTATACTGCTCTATATACCATACACTGAAATGTAAGTACAATATTTATATTCCAGTGGATTTATTTTATAATTACATGGTAAAATGAGAAAGGAAGCCATTTTTCAGTACTAGTGGCTGTGACAGTTTTGTATTTTTAGGTCTGATTTTTGTAAGCAAGTAGTTTTTAAGTGAGGTGAAAGTTGGGGTACACAAGACAAATCCGACTCCTGAAAGGGGTACAACAGACTGGAAAGGTTGAGAGCCACCAGTTAAACTGTCCAAGACAGACGGCTCCAGCCTCTTTTTGAAAACCTCCAGTGAAGGAGCTTCCGTGACCTCCCTAGTCAAGCTATTTCTCCTATAGGTTGGGAAGAAGAGAAAGAGGGACGCTATTAAGACTTAGGGAGATGCTCAGAGATGTGTATAGAAGGGGACGCATGGCCTTGATCCGTCAGAGCACTTCAGCATGTGCTCATGTCTCATTGCACTGACTCTAATAGGATCACATACGTGCTTGAAGTTAAGTAGGTGCTTATGGGCTTTGCTGAATCATGACTAAATTGCTCAGCTGCTTGCAGGTTTGAATGTCCTAGCGATACACCTGGAGAGCTACCCTCCCCATTGCCTGTCAGTGAGAGCATCTGTGACTGAGAGCAATAATTAATTTGCAGCCTCATAAGCAAAACTTTCCAAAGGAGAAGTTTGATTTTCCTTTAATTACTTGGTACGTCTTGCTCTGTGTTGGCAAGTGTTTCAGATACAATCACCAGGCTTTTCACGCCGGTTTCTCCTGACTTCCTTTTGGATTTAGAAAAAAGAAAAGAAAATCAGGGTGGCAAATTGACAGACGGAGGAAGTGGCTCTTTAATTAATGCCAGGCAAATGCTGAAAAAGCAGTTTTTAATGAGGGGTGGAGGGTGATCGGATTTCTGCTACAACTCCTGATTTTCTGGATTCTTTTCTTTGCAGCCATCTCACATGGAGCTGTGAGCTCATTCGATTTTACCAGCTAAGCAGGGTTGGGCTTGATCAGTACTCGAATAGGAGACCACCACAGAAATCATAGAATATTAGGGTTGGAAGAGACCTCATGAGGTCATCTAGTCCAACACCCTGCTCAAAGCAGGACCAACACCAACTATATCATCCCAGCCAGGCTTTGTCAAGCCTGACCTTAAAAACCTCTAAGGATGGAGATTCCACCATCTCCCTAGGTAACCTATTCCAGTGCTTCACCACTCTCTTAGTGAAAGTGTTTCCTAATATCCAGCCTAGAATCCAACGTGTTGTGAATAATAATACCTGCTCTTACATAGCTCTTCTTATCAGTAGATCTCAGTGATTTAGAAAAGAGGTCAATAGCATTATCCCTGTTTTACAGATGGGGAAACTGAAGTATCAGTAGGGAAAGTGACTTATCCAAGATCACTCAGTAGGCCAGTGTCAGAGCCAGGCATAAAACCCAGAGTTCCTGAGTCCCAGTCCAGTGTTCTGTCCACTAGGCAGCATTGCCTCTGGTGGATCACTGAGGTTGTTCTTCTGAGTGAATCCAGGACTTTTTGGTCTCATTGTGGTGCTATGATGCTGTAGGTACCAGGTCTGTTTTTCCACAGGCCTGCACCTTTTGTTCCCATTTACATCAGTACAAAGTGGGGATAAGACAGCACTGTTTGGAACTGATGGCAGTTTACATGCCTTTGCGCTGGTGCCAGTGACTGAACAAAGAGCAAAGCAGGAGAGTGGAGGATCACTCCCAGTGGGAGTTGAGGGAGATCAGCACCTTTTATCAGGTGCTCAGCACATTGCAGGATTTATCCCAGAGTGAGTCATTGACGGGGGGAGGGCTAGAACCCAGTTCACCTACTGTGACCACTAGACTCCACTGCTTCTCACATGCATACAGAGAAGCAAAAAAGCCTTTTTCTTTTTAATGCTGAATAAAAGGATTTAGGGGTTTGGGGGTTTTTTCTTGTCCCCCGTCCCATAACTCAGACCAGCTGAATGGGTTTCCTTCCAACTTCCCCAAGCAATAAATAATTCCTAACAATGATTCCTAACAATTCACATCTCGACTCAGACCAATCTCCCAAAGGAGAAGCTTTGAGTGAATTAAAATTGTGGGGTTAGAGCAGGTGCTGCACATAACTCTAGCTATGGTGTTTGTTACAGTGGCTGCTAATTACATGCATGCCCATGCATACACACAGAGCCAGATACATACACTGAGTCAGATCATGCTACAGTGAATGCTAATCTCTCTCTCTCACACACACACAAACACACAGAGCCACATCTTGCTTCTGTGAATGCTAATTACACACACACACTCACACAGAGATCTTGCTACTGTGAATGCTTATTATACAGACACATACATATTTGTGTATACATGTCAGTGTAACTAGTCAAATATGCTACTATATAAAATGCTAACTGCTCTTGTGGGGGTGTGGAGGAATGCTGATGTTAGTCCAATGGGGGCCCTATGCGGGAATATTCCACACACACCCCACACAGTAAAACCTCAGAGTTACAAACACCTTGGGGAGTGGAAATTGTTCATAACTCTGAACAAAACATTATGGAGATTCTTTCAAATGTTTTTACCACTGAGCATTGTCTTACTACAGCTTTGAAACTTTACTATGCAGAAGAAAACGGCTGCTTTCCCTTCGTTTCCCCCCATAGTTTACGTTTAACACACTATTCTTCTGCATTTGCCTTTTTGTGTGTGTCTCTGCTGCTGCCGGATTGCGTACTTCCAGTTCCAAATGAGGTGTGGGGTTGACTGGTCACTTCGTAACTGGTGTTCGTATCTCTGAGGTTCGCTGTACTAAAAAGGGCAAGTTCTTATAATAAATGGAGAATATAGGGCCCCATTGAGCATTTCAGGGCCCTAAGCAATTGCTTAGTCTGCTTATTCCTAGCACCAGCTCTGCCTCATGTGGTGTAAATTAACTTCAGTGGGAATACGCCAGTTTATACCAGCTGAGAATGCGTCCCATATTTTCTGCCAGCTAAACCAGATGAACAATGCCCTGTACAATGAACAGCAGTGTAAACAGGCAATCCGTGAAGAAGGGAATCTAGGTGATTGCATCTGATGCTCTAGTCACTGCCACATCTGCAAGTCAGTCCTTGGCATTTCTGTGGTGGCCGGGTGGCGTGAGCACCTCTTACCTCTTGAAGTGTGGAGTTGGGTTAATGGACAGAAAATCCATCAGAGCTTTCTCACTCATAGGCATTTGCTGCACATTGGTCCTGGTGGGAAATCCGAAGAAGGGATCCCAGCTATGGTCTATTGGGAGGAATGATCTCAGCCTCGTCTGCATGACCACCCCAAAAAAAGAGAGGTGTTGAGTAGGCACCTTAAAGGCACACTGACAGCGGGGACAAACCCTAATGCTGCTCCTGGGATAAGGATTGATTCTGTCCTCCTCAAGACTCCCCAAATAGCCCCATTCCTAGGACATGCCCCAAATGCTGCCTTGTGATATTCCATCACCAAACACCCCTGTCTGCCTGCGGTTCCAGGCCGCGATGCTGGAGCTGTTGACTGCTCATGTACGCCAAGGTCCTACCACATAGCTGGAGAAAAAGGCAGGTAAGTTAGACCTCTACAATTACTAGGCGCGGTGGGGTCCAGGAGCTAGCTTGAGGTGTTTTGGTGGAGCAGTGTGTATGGGAGAGGGAGATCAGAGCTATACCTCTTCACTCCCGTTTGTGTCTGATGGTTGGTTCCAAAGCTCCCAGCACCCTTGTGTGTAAGGCTCTGATCCAGCAAAGCAGGTAAAATGCGTAACTTTAATCACATGGGTTGTCCCCTTGACAGCAACAAGATAACACATGCTTAAAGTTAAGCATGTGCTTAGGTGCCTTACTGGGCTAGGGCCAAAGCATTGAACAATCATAGAATCATAGGACTGGAAGGGACCTCGAGAGGTCATCTAGTCCAGTCCCCTGCACTCATGGCAGGACTAGGTATGATATGACCATACCCGACAGGTGTTTGTCTAACCTACTTTTAAAAATCTCCAATGATGGAGATTCCACAACCTCCCTTGGCAATTTATTCCAGTGCTTAACCACTCTGACAGTTAGGAAGTTTTTCCTAATGTCCAACCTAAACCTCCCTTGCTGCAGTTTACACCCATTGCTTCTTGTCCTATCCTCAGTGGTTAAGAAGAACAATTTTTCTCCCTCCGCCTTGTAACAATCTTTTATGTACTTGAAAACTGTTCTCATGTCCCCTCTGTCTTCTCTTCTCCAGGCTAAACAAACCCACTTTTTTCAATCTTCCCTCATAGGTCATGTTTTCTAGACCTTTAATCATTTTTGTTGCTCTTCTCTGGACTTTATCCAATTTGACCACATCTTTTCTGAAATGTGGTGCCCAGAACTGGTCACAATACTCCAGCTGAGGCCTAATCAGCATGGAGTAGAGCAGAAGAATTACTTCTTGTGTCTTGCTTACAATACTTCTGCTAATACATCCCAGAATGATGTTCACTTTTTTTTGCAACAGCGTTACACCATTGACTCATGTTTAACTTGTGATCCACTCTGACCCCCAGATCCCTTTCCGCAGTGCTCCTCCCTAGGCAGCAGTTTCCCATTTTATATGTGTGCAACTGATTGTTCCTTCCTATATGGAGTACTTTGCATTTGTCCTTATTGAACTAAATAACAATAAACAAAATATTGGAGGAGCTTCCATGCTCTTTCTCTCTCTCTCTCTCTCTCTCTCCACATTCCCAGCTTTCTTTTCTTTCTCTCTCATGGCTTTTTTTTTTTTTTTTTAAAGCCACATTATTTTTTTCTTATTTATTTTCTTTGCCTCTTCTGGGAACAGATGCTGCCAATATGGGATGACTTAGTGTAGTGTGTCAGAGCTGGGTCGTACTTCTTGAAATAGTTTGTCGGCCCTCCATGTGGTGTGTTGCAGAAGTGTGTCTTTGTAGTTGGGCTTTGTGTTTGTCTATGGCTATTTGAAACCCAGCAGTGTGTGTGTGTGGTTTCTTCATATGCCTAATGCATGTCTGTCCATTGTTGCTCAGGCTGATGTCACAGTCTCTCGCATGTCCTCTTGTGATTGTACAGTCCGATCTGTAAGGAGCAAGGTCACAAACAGATGTCACATAGCAATGTGCAGACTCCCACTGAAGACTTGGAATGATGCTTGGTCCGTTTTGTTGATTCGTTTGCTGCATCTGTCTTTCTCAACTTGTTTACAACCATTATTGATAGTTGCTCTCCATTCAGCTCTGTCCTTGGCTGTGTATTCGAAGTTATCAATATTTATGCCACATGAGTTGAGATTCTGCTTAAGGGGGTCTTTGAAGCGGTTACGTTGACCGCTTTTCCTGTGTTTTCCGAGTTTCAGCTCGCACCTAAAGGACTTTTGCCTGGACTCTATTGTTCTCTTAATGTAGAGAGTAGGGAGGCAATGCTTAGTAATGAACCTTTTATTATAAGTGCACCGGGGGGCCTCAGTGGCCCAACATGTGAGAGGTCACACCACTGGCCAGCTGCAGAGCTGGAGACAGACCCTCAGTCTTCCGGCTCATAGGCCAGTGTCCTACCCACTAGACCACACTACCTCACATAGTTTGCCTGTGCTGGGTCTTTCATTTAGATGAGACTTGAGATCGGTTTGTCTCTTTCTGGTGAGGAATCCCACACGTAGGATGCCTGGTGTCCTTGACGTCCAAGGCCCTTTTCTTTTGGTTTTGACCAGAAGATTCCCAGGTTTTACAAAAACCATTCAGGTTTTTTTACTGATTTTTTTTTTCTTTCCCTCCACCTCCTGCCTCCCAGATGTGCCGTAACTCCCCAGACCAGGCTCCCTTCTCCAGAAGGAGACGTACTGAGTAGACCCCAGTATTAACCCTGATATTTACCCAGAAAACTATGAAGTTAACTTTTTTGGCACTGATTTTTTTTTTCACCTGTTTTTTTTCCATTTTTGTAATAAACCCGATGAATTCCTGGGAAATTCTCAACAAAATAAAACCCAAAACCAACAAGTCTTGTTGATGTCTAAAAAGTGACACCGATGCAAAGGAATTCCTCATGTGAGAAGCAACCTGAAACCCCCTGAGTCTGTGCTGGAGAGAGGTGCCCCTCCCCACAGCCGGGCCTCTTCAATGGTGTTGTCAGGCTCAGAATAAATAGTTATTTTATAATCTTATGTTTCTATCAGTCAGCTAATGGGCTCACTCAAATCTCTGGGCTGCAGGAGTTCTGCGCCATTAAGCAGGATAATGCCATATTTCTCAGCTGACGGTCCCACGCTTTCATCAGCGTTGCTTACAGTGGCAGAGTCACCATCAAAGCAGGTGGGGAAAGCGAGCTGGAGAGGAGAGCGACCTCCAGAATGTGAAGGACGAGCTGAGAGGGTTTCAAAGGCGCTCACTGGGCTGTGGGGGAATTAAAGCCACCCCAGATGTGGGGTTGGGGGGTGAGGGGGAGGAAGGGTGATTCCATGCAACCTGAGGTGGTGGTGGGGAACCAGGAAACAGCTGCTCTACACAGCATGTTCCCAGATCAAAGCAGGGCTGCACAGTGGGATTCATTAATGCAGCTTTTACCCCCTTGGTATGGTCTGTGACCCACCCCAGTTAACAGCCATTGGCAACAGGACAGCCAAGCTGACCTTGCCACCATTACAGATGGAGGCTCCATGCTTGGAGAAGCTCTGGTGATGGGCACTAGAGAGAGCCCTGAGGGCATCTGATCCATCACAGGATCTACTGTGTTTAAGTCACAGTTGCCTGTGCTGAAGCGGGGCTGGGGAGGAGCAGACGTGCATCCCCAAATGTCCAATAATGTTCCCCCTCCCAAGAGGTGGGAAAGATCCACGGGGAATGGGCTGCATGGGCCAAAGGAACCAGGCTTATTTCCTGCAGTACATTTGGTTGTGTTTAGCCCACATCAGATTGAAATATGCCCATGACGGGGCTCCGACCCTGCCCTCACAAGCCCACAGCCCAATAATTCGCACTGCTGAGAAGTTCCTCTCACTGCTACCCTGTGCTCCATTTGACCCTCTTACTCCCTCCCTGGATCCCCTTAAACTAGCCCCATCTCCGCTTCAGGGGAGTTTGTGCTTCAAGGACTTACAGCCTACCTGAGAGTGCAGGCCAGAGCCACGCTGCCTGCGCTGTGCCAAGCCAAGCGTGCTCCAAACGCCTTGTTTACAGGAGGCAAGGATGTGAGTTCCATTAGTGCTCTGTGTTGTACATGCTGTTTGCAACTTCCAGCTGAGCAGGCATGGGGCCTGGCCGTGGAGTCCCGAGGCAGAAGGAGGGCCGGGCTGGCCTGGGAAGAGCTGTCTCAAGCCTGCTTTCGACCATTCTCAGACCCAGAAACAGCCTTAGGGGATCACAGATGAGATCAGCGGGGGGCTGCAGCAATCTGGCCCTCCATCACCCACCTCTAGGTATTGACATCGGCAAATGGGCCATTTTACCGACCTCTCCCCCACCCCCTTTCCAGGGTGCAGTGGCTCTGCATGGGAGAGTGAGGCAGGTGTGGCAAGAGAAGGCTGCACAAGGAGCCTTGCAAATGCAACATGGATTTGCTGGGGTGGGGGAAAGGGTCCCCATTTGGAATAAGGAATCGGTGAAATCCCCCAGCTAGTCCGCATTTGAAGTGCAGGGGACAATTGAACGGCCAGGCGGGGCCCATGGACCAATGCTACCATTGAATGGTGACCACTGGCCAGCGTTCTTTGGGATTCGTTGTCCTGCGAGGATTTGGGTATCAGCCAGGGACCCCGGTGGAGTTACTCTGAGTGCTGGGGCCATGGTGGAAATCAGCCCAACCCAAGTGGCATATAGAGGGGGGAGAGTTCTCTGCCTCACAAAGGTTCAGGGACCCATGGGCACAAATGTAACCCACCCCCAAGGAGCGTGTGTTAAGGGGTCCTCTCTGTTCCTGGGCTGCAGGGGATATAAGCAGCCTTGGCTTTTAGCTCAGGCTGTAGCCACTCTGGAGACGCCTAGTTTCCTCCTTGCGGTGCACTGGCCGGTTCTGAGCACAAGGTCTTCAGTATCATTGAGACCAGAGGTCGGCCCCCTGGGTCTTCCCCTTGTGCGATTCCCTGACCCAACGCCAACCTTGTCCTCTCCCTGCTGCCTGGCTCTTCCCTGGCCCAGCAAGGAGGAGAGCTGTCAGGGAGGAGCTTAACTTGAATTAATTAGAGCCAACAGTCTCTGGGCTGCAGGCTGGCTGCCTTGGGGCCCAGAGCACAAGTGAGAGCTGCAGGGCACGGGACCCTCAGAGCCCTGCTTTCCCATGCCAGGGGCTGCCGTCTGTCACTGTCTGTCTGCCTTTCCCTTCCTCCCTACCCCCCCAAACCCGTCCCTGACTTTACCTATCGCCACCTCGCTCCTTGTCTTCATCTTCCTTCTTCTTACTACGTTTTTCACCTTCACCGCTCCCGCCATCTCTAGCCCTGTCCCTCCTCCTCTTCCACTGAGGCGGGATGCCCCGTCCAGGGAGACGATCTCGGAGCTCCCCGTTTCTCTGAAGGGAAGCAGGAGGACTCAGAAAGCAATGGGGGGGTGATGCCTGCAGTAGGGACTCCCTGCATCCTGCTGATTGTTCTATTCTAGGTAGGTTCATATCCTGCTTTCTCAGCCGCGGACCCATGGCTCTGTCCCGATGACCATACGAGAGTGATGTACTTGCCTTTGAGTTATTTCCCTGCTAAGCACCTGTCCTAGAGCTCTGGGCACACACCCTCACTCCAACTGCTCCCTGCCCAGAGCAGAGGGGAAGCCAGTAAAATGAACATAAGACCAGTCATGCTGGGTCACACCAATGGTCCATCTAGCCCAGTATCCTGTCTTCCCACAGTGCTAGATGCTTCAGAGGGAATGAACAGAACAGGGGCAATTTATGGAGTGATCCATCCCGTTGTCCAGTCCCGTCTCTGGTTCAAATAGCGTGACTGTGATTGTGACACCCCCCGCCTCCGCTGCTGAGCCTCCAAAGCATCAGCAGGCGTGGGGGTACAGGCAGAAGGGGATGCCCTGGATGGGAAGGGCTGGTGGGTTTGTTAGCTGCTTCCTGCGGCACTCGCAGCTTTCCAGTCCAGCCGTCAGGCAGCGCCAACAGGCAGTGTGTGACTAATTTATCCACTGCTTGCTTTAATCCATCATCAGCAAAGCATCGGCTTGGGTGCAAGTGAAAAATTACTTCATTTTAATTAAGACTGCACAATTAATTTGCAGGCCCCCTGCCAGGGGGAGGGATCAGCTTGTGTCACTGATGGCACCATTGGCTTGCAGCACAGACTGCAGCGAGGGAAGGTGTACGGCGTGCATGGCCAGCAGAGATATGAGCAAAGAAAGGGATACTGGGGGGAGAAGAAAGAGGCCTATGGGGAGAGGGGCAGGAAAGACAGGGGAAGGGAGAGGGAGGGAAAAACAGAAAGAGGGCTGAAGAGGAGAAAGGCTGAGCAATCTAGACAGGGCTGGGGAGAGACATGGGTGGGAAGGCAGGATGGTAATCTGCAGCACTTCCCCAGCACCTCTCACCTCAAAGCGCTACACTTATGGGGAAACTGAGGCATTGACTTGCCAGAGGTCACCCAGCCAGTCGGCAGAGGAGACAGGAATGGAACCCAGGAGTCCTGCATCTTCCCTGCAACATGTGCTCACTACTCAACCAGGCTGCTAATCTAAGTTGAAGTGAGAGGAGTGGGAATGAGGAAGGAAATGGAGGGTGGGGGCAGGGCCCAGGCCTCTTTTCTGGCTGCAGGGTGCCTGGCGTACTGTGGGTGCTGTAGAGATGGCAGCAAGGGTGGGGAAGAGGAGACAGGGAGGAGAGGCGGGAATTTCCTCTGGGCTGAGGCCGGCACGCAGCCTCTCCCAGCATCGCCTCGGAGGGAGCATTGCCCAATACGATGGGTGGGAGTGCAGAGTTCCTCCAGGGAACCCCAGCAGGTGAGGGCATAGACATGTGCGTCTCCCCTCCCAGCCCCTTCCTTTGCTCTCCATTCCCCTCCCCAGCCCATGTCAGCCACACGTGGGCTGGGGCTTGTGCCTTCTGGTCATCTCAGAGCCTGAAACCCCAAGTGAAAATCGGGAGGTGGGGAGGAGATGTGACTCTGCAGAAGCCAGGAGACAGCTTGAAATGAATCTCCCTGTGGCCTGAACTCACCCTGTCTCATGTGACAGCTGGAGACAGAAGGGAAAGATGGACAGACAGACAGACAGACAAACCATGCCTGGGAGATGTATTTCCATCCCCCATCACTCCTCCCTGGCTGATTAGCAGTGAAATAGCTTTTACTGGTTGCACTGTCACTACATGCTGTCATGCAGTTGCATAGCAAGACCCTAAACACAAACACACAACCAGCTATTGCACACATCTGCTGAGTTATTGTGTCTCATCTCTCCCTCTTCCCCTTCAGCCTGTTTGTCTCATCCTTCTGTTCTGCCTTGGCAACTAACTTGTAAGCTGTGTGGGGCAGAGGCTGTCCCTTTGTTTGTACAGCACCGAGCGTACGGGTCCCCACCTGGTTCACCTCTTGGCGCCACCACGGTAAAATCATGCAGAGGAAATGGCAGCTAGAAAAAGAAGAGGCTGTAACTGGAATCACTTTGTAGCTGTGGGACCAAACAGCGGCTCCATTAACAGCATTTGGTCCTGCTGGCACTGAGGTAAATGGAGAAAAACTCCCCTGGACTTCACGGCCTGCAGGCTGGGGCTAACACACGGTGAATTACTTTGCTTAAACTTATTGACACAGACAGGCGATGCACTGGGCTGATTGCATGTGTAGCATCAGAGTAACTATTGCATATTCTCTCTCCTAGAGGACCTGAAGAGGGGGTGGGTTAGTTGGTCTAACAGGCCTTTTCTATCTCTGCCCCCAAGCTCCTCTCTGTCACCTGAAACGTGAGCCTCTCCTGGAGATACAGCACTTGCTCTCAGAGCACCTCCATCACCGCACAGGTCAGACATATGGCTTGATTGAGCTCCTGGTGGAATCAATGTGAGTGTTTCGTTGACCGCGAGCATCTAATGTCACGGTGGAGCGTGTTCATATCTTTGTTTTCCTTCCCCTTCCCCAGCAGGGGCACTCAGAGCCCCGTCCAAAGGAGGGCACCCCGCCACCTCCCCGTCTCCTGTCCCATAGCAGCCTGTGTTCCTGGCATGCCCAAGGCCTGGGGTCTGACTGCCAGACAACGCAGCTCCCACTGACTCTGCACCTCGGAAAAATCTGGCCTATGGGTCTCAGGTGAGGCTTCCAAAACTGGGGCCTGGTGTCTCCTTTCTCTCCTGCCAGTGATCAGCCGGGGTAACTCCACTGAAGCCAGGGGGCCTGCTTCTCCATTGCCCTGCACCCTCCATTGTGGGCAAAGCGGGCGTGTGAGGCTGCTGTTCAGATCTGGCTTTCCTGTCCTCTTGGTGCTGGCTTTGTGCTGTGTAAATGGCCATGCGAGGCACAGGGCAGAGGGGAGTCAGGGCCAAACTGCTTGTTAAACGGGCGTGACTGAGATCAGAACCAAGCCCAAGCACTCCCTCTCATCTGTTGCAAAACACGTTGTGACGGACTAAAGCAGAGACATGTGAGCGACTGGGGAGCACACCAAATGTTGGCCATAAAACCTCACCTCCCATCTGGCATGAGGGGTGGTTAGATGAAACAGCGGGGTGCTGGGCCACCCACTGCTTTCCCAATAAGGCTGCTGACACCCTCTCTCCAGCTGCTTGGAGTCCTGTTTTCCACGCTGTCCTTTCCAGCCTCCTCCTCTCCAATAACTAAGCAACCACAGTGCAGGCTCTGGAGTGATTTATTCCCCCAGCTTTGCCCTTAGCCTTCCTTCCCACCGCGTCTCCCAGCCAGCCAGCCAGCCCTCTGCTGCTTAGACAATGAGCATCAAGTGTCTGCTGCCGCTCATTCAAAGTAGCAGAGGCCCTGTGCCCCAGGCAGGGACCAGGGGACTGAGAAGACAGGCAGCCAAAGACGAGAGCCATATTTGGCAGGGAGGAGCAGGCTGACAGGTAAAGGCAGAGTGGGAACTGCAGGGGGTGGGGAGTTTGTGCTCAGGAACACTCTACAGTAGTGACACAAGCAAATTACCTGGAGCCTGAGATTAATTGTTTAAATGGAAAATCAATGGGCACAGCCATCATCTCTGTTCCAGAATGCGTCTTCCTTGAGAGAGGAACAGAAACCGCTCGTTGCTTCATTTCACCAGCAATAAAAAAACCTGCAGCTCATCAGCTTTGTCCTTGGTCTGTAAGTGACAGGGAGAACAGGCTGTGGGCAAGATTGCAGGACTCCCTTGGCTGCATTCATCCATTAGGGCTCACCGCTCCCCACAATCCATAGAAACTTTCCCCTATCCCTGTGGGGAATAAGAGAGAGCCCAGTCATGGACTGTCTGCTGGATTGGAACCCATGATTTTCAGCTTTGACTGCTGCTACTTAAGATGAAGGAGTATGTCCATTAGCGGGTAGCAGTAGCAGGCTGTTATTCTCTGGGTGGGCCAGCCACCAGTGGGGAAGGTGACAAAAGTGTGGTACACCATCACTCAGTGCTTTGCTCTAGCTTCCTTTCCTTGACTCTGTCAACCAAAAGGCTCTGCTAGGCACATAGACTCAATTGCCTTAACATTTTTCTACTCTCTAGCTCCCTAGCACCAGGAAAACCCCCTTATCCCATCCAAAATCCTGAACTCTCGAACCACAAAATGTTCATGACCTTTGAGAGAACTCCTGGGTTCGGCTCCTAATTCTCTCTGCAATATTGGGCAAGACCTTTCACCCCATGCCTCAGTTTCCCCTTCTGTACAAGGGGAACAATACAGTAATATGTACATGGATGTCTCTCAAAGGTGCTGTGAGGATTAATGAATTCACATTTGTTCCGAAGTGCGAGTATTATTCACACACTGAACTTCCAGCCGGCTGCTGTCTGCTCAAGGTAATAATCTCTGGCTAACTTGCTTGATGCTGTGTATTATGAAGTGGAGGGGCTGACCTTCTGATATTTCTTAGCAGTAAATGTCTTCAGACACTACAGCAGGAGTAGGCAACCTATGGCACAGGTGCCGAAGGCGGCACGTGAGCTGATTTTCAGTGGCACTCACACTGCCCGGATCCTGGCCACCGATCCGGGGAGATCTGCATTTTAATTTAATTTTAAATGAAGCTTCTTAAACATTTAAAAAACCTCATTTACTTTACATACAACAATAGTTTAGTTATATATTATAGACTTATAGAAAGAGACCTTCTAAAAACATTAAAATGTATTACTGGCACGCAAAACCTTAAATTAGAGTGAATAAATGAAGACTTGGCACAGCACTTCTGAAAGGTTGCCTACCCCTGCACTACAGCTATCTGAGAGCAGGCAGTGGCAATGTTATTGGCTCATTCCTGCAAGGAAGTGATGCACCTGACCCAATCATTTGGTACTTTCAGGAATAACCTCACAGCAATGTCCATTGCTCTGATGTCACAGAATCACACTGAATGCTGTCCAACACTATGATGTCAGAGTATCATCCAATCAGTGTGGCCCCCTGCCCTCATATCATCGAACAGCCCCCGTCTCAGAGTCACCTGCAGGGCTACTGTCTCTTTGTCAAGGGATAGTTGGTTTTTAGACAATAACCTGGCCAACCCCTGGGCGTTTCTGAACGTGTTGCTGGTGATGCCCTCAGCTGTTGCGAGCTCTGACTATGGGCTCACCACTGAATTCGCACTCCATCAGAGGGTCCCTGGGTTCCAAGACCCCTGTGCAGGGAGCCAAGAACATGGTCCAGGGTGATGCTTCTGGCAGTGAGGAGAGGAGGGTGGTGTGTGAGGAGGGTGGGAGAGGAGACCGAGGTCTCTTTTAAATGCATGATTAGTTTTTCTTTAGCGGTGCTCAGCCTTTGATAGATGGTGTTACACTGCGAAATGTCCTGTAATTACTCAGTGGGACAGCGAGGATTCGTCAGGCACTGATCAATATTCACAGCATCCAATCAAATGAAATCCCTCCTCCCTCGTCTGCTCAGCTCCTGGCACTCAGGGAAGAGAGGCACTAAGGAGAGGATCTATGCACTGCTCTGCTCGCAAGCCACTGTTCACTGACACACTGCACACAACTCCACAACTGCACAGACACAGCACACACAGCTCCACCACAGCACTCCAGATGAGGCCTCATAAATGTCGAAGAGAGGGGAATGATCACGTCCCTCGATCTGCTGGCAATGCCCCTACTTGTACAGCCTAAAATACTGTTAGCCTTCTTGGCAACAAGGGCACACTGTTGACTCATATCCAGCTTCTCACCAGCACAGCACACACAGCTCCACCACTACGCACACACAGCTCCACAAGTGTGCGCACATGCTCACCAACACAGCACACACAGCTCCGCAACCACATACATACAGCACACACATCTGCGCACAAAGCACACAGTCCACAACTGCACACACAGGTCCACAACTGCGAGCACATAGCTCACACAGCTCCACCACTGCACACGCACAACTGTAAACATACACACACTGACATGCAGCACACACAGACTCACAACGGCATACATTCCTCTCTAGGCTTCAGAGCCCAAGCTCCAGCCCAGGCTGCAACTTCAAAGCGCTGTCCACACAGCTATTTTTAGAGCCCTCGTTCAAGTCCTGCTAGCCTGATTTTATTGACCCAGGCTGGGTGGCTTTCTGCTGTGGGTGCATAGATGTACCAAAGGAGTTCCAGGGACTAGGCAGCTGGACAGCAGGTGTCAGGATGGAGTGTTAGACATGGTGTACACCCTGAGCATGGGACCAGAGACCCCAAGACTGGGGCAGTGGCTGAGCTCTGTTCATGCCTGAGGAGGCTTAAAACACCTGGGATTCAGAGGCTGGCTTCTCACAGCCATCTGGGGCACCCAGCCAGATCTACGGCTGGAGTCTTCCAAGAGCCTTCCTGCTGTCCTGGAACCTATGGAGGAGGCCACAGCCGTGATGAGCCAGAGCTGGGTGTGCTCCTGCTCTTTGCCCGCTGCATGGAGGAGTGCCTGGTGTGGGCACAGAGTCTATGCTAAGGCAGCATATTTCCTTGCCAGGAAGGAGGAGGGCCCTCGCCATGAAGACACTAGGGAGGGAACGTCCTACAGGCACCAGGCTGGCTTTTGTCCAGGTCTGACAAGGACACCTGGAATGTCCTGGAGAAAGCTGCCAAGCACAAGTCAGAGATGAAGATGAGTGGGAAAGAGAGGGAAAGTAGGAGCCTTTTCTCTAGCTGTCAGGGGGAGGTGGAGAAAGCTGGACTCTCCAATTTTTCCACATCCTTCTTGTAGTGTGGGCCCAAAACTGGACACAGTACTCCAGATAAGGCCTCATCAATGTCGAATAGAGGGGAATGATCAAGTCCCTTGATCTGCTGGCAATGCCCCTACTTATACAGCCCAAAATACCATTAGCCTTCTTGGCAACAAGGGCACACTGTTGACTCATATCCAGCTTCTCGTCCACTGTAACCCCTAGGTCCTTTTCTGCAGAACTGCTTCCTAGCCATTCGTTCCTAGTCTGTAGAGTACATGAATTCTTCCGTCTAAAGGTGCAGGGGACTCGCACTGTTTCCTTGTTGAAACCTCATCAGGGTTCTTTTGGCCAATCCTCTAAGTTGTCTAGGTCCCTCTGTATCCTAGTCCTACCCTCCAGCGTATCCACCACTCTCCCAGTTTAGTGTCATTGCAAACTTGCTGAGAGTGCAGTACACCGCCAATCCTCCAGATCATTAATGAAGATTAGTTAAACCAAACCTCCCGCCAGGACCGACCCTTGGGCATCCGCTTAGAAACCGGCTGCCACTAGACTGGACCAGTGATCACGTACCATTGACCCGATGAGACTAGCCAGCTTCTATCCACCTTATAGTCCATCATCCAAACCATACTTCTTTAACTTGCTGGCAAGAATACTGTGGGAGACTGTATCAAAAGCTTTGCTAAAGTCAAGGAATAACACATCCACTTCTTTCCCCTCATCCCCAGACCCAGTTATCTCCTCATAGAAGGCAATTAGGTTAGTCAGGCATGACTTGCCCTTGGTGAATCCATGCTGACTGTTCCTAATCACTTTCCTCTCCTCTAAGTGCTTCAGTGGGGGAAATTGATGTGCAGCTATGGCAGTGTTATCTCCTGCAAGGTGATGCACCTGTGGGAGTGGCCAACAAGGAGCATGGCCCTTTCATGCAGTATCTTAGCTGCATGCTCTTGAGTGCTTATTCCAAGAGTGGTTTTAGTGGCTGTTGGGGCTGTAATCCCTGATTGAAGGATGCATTGATTAAATGCTAATGTGCCACCGAGGCTGTCAAGTAATTAGGGCTCAGCATTGATAATGGCTTTATTTAAAAACGAAAAAGAGTTTTAAAACCCTAATGTGAATAGAAACTTTTTTTCCTATTTTGCACTTTCAGTAGAAAGCGTTGTATAGATTTTCTTTTCTTTCTTTCTTTTTTTTAATTCTAAACATTTTGCACCATTTGCAAATCAGGAACCAGAGATCAGCCTCTGACAAGCAGGAGCCAAAACCACCTGCAAACACAAAGCTAAATGCATAGGTCTTCTTTCCCTGGCCCAGCTGAGTGAAATGCAAAGGAAAAGCAAACAGCAGAGATGGAGAAAAGTCGACTTGGTTTTTAACACATCCTTCCATTTTCAATAACCGGAGGTGTTTTTCTTTAAAGTAAACCTATGAACTTGGCCTTGTCAGTATCTCTTCAATAATAATAATAATTCATAGATCTCAAAGCACTTTAACAAAGAAAGGTCAATATCATTATCTCCATTGTACAGATGGGGAAACCGAGGCTCAGAAGGAGGTAGGGACTTGCCCGAGGCTACATCATTATAATTCTTATTACAATAGTACCAAATGTGATCATGGCCTTGTCATGCAGGGTGCTGTGTGCACACATAGTAAGAAAGAGTTGCTGCCTTGAAGAGTTTACAATCTAAATAGGCAAGACAGGTAAATGATGGAAGAGGAAACTGAGTCACAGAGAAGAGAAGTGACTTGCCCAAGGTCACCCAGCAGGTCGGTGACAGAGCTGGAAACTGAACACAGGTCGTCTGATTCTCATTCCAGCATGTGATCCATTTGACTCTTTAAGTGATCGATAGTCAAAACCTGATGGGTGACCTTCTTCTGCAGACTCCACTAGGGTACATCTACACTACAGCCACTACCATGGCAGCAATAGCACTGTAGCGTTATAGTGTAGACGCTTAGTTCCTACATTGACAGAAAGGGTTTTTCTGTCCCTGTAGTTAATCCACCTTTCTGAGAGGCAGTAGCTAGGCCAACAGAGAATTCTTCCATCAACCTTCCCGTGTCTACACAGAGGGTTAGGTCAACTTAACGATGTCACAGAGGGCATGAAATTTTTCACAGCCCTGAGCCATGGATCCAAGTTGAACTAATTTTTACATGTAGACCTGGCCTGTGTTAGGACTCCGTGTCTCTCTGAAAGCTCATAGAGGGAGCCGGGATGGAAACTATGTGACTTTTTGATCTCCGGACTAGAGGTGATGGAAGCGACATAAAATTCCCTGTGGTTTTCTTAGTTGTGACTCTTCGACTGAGCTGGTTTCGAATGACACCGAGACCCACATCACAACAGTTGAGGAAACAGCAAACCAAACACAGCAATTTATGTGTGTCCATACGTGGGAGTGTGTGTGTGTCATGTGCTCGCATGTCTTTAAGTGTGTCCTTGAGTATTTTGTGTGTGTGTGTGCGCGCTTTGGGGAGAAGTGAATGCCTGGATTTGCGTATGTGGATGTTTGCATGCCTGTGACTGCACTTCCAAATGTGTGTGTGAGATGTGTATGCATTGATGCCTGAGCATGTATATTTGTGTGTGTGTGTGTGTGTGTGACACAGAGTACCCAGACAGGTATATTATTACACCTGTGTCCAATCATCTTCTTAGTATTACACCAAATGGGGGGAGGGTATGGGGTCTCTGCTAAAAGCTCTGAACTTGCTGATCGTCATGGTTATTGCGAGAGGTTTGTACAGGAAATAATTTGAGAGTTTGATAAAATGTAGAATTGCAGGTTTCAAAATGGTGGAAGTGAACGTAGTCCACTGAGGCGAGGCCGGTCTCAGGGCTCAGTCAGTCAGCACTGAGAACAAGGGACATCCGTTGAGCCAGCCCTTTGTTTTCTCTCTGGCTCAGGTGGAGATTTGAGCATTTTACAAGGACAAACGAGGTCTTTCACTAGGGGACAGTGAGGCAAATAAGTCTAAGCTATTGACTGCACTTTATATGTTTCTTGGACTTGCAATCCTATGTTCCCAAACCCTTCTACTTGCTTTTAGTTGAATCTCTGTCTCAAGCTCTGTTAAATAAACTACAGTTTAGTTTGCTATAGACACAGCTAATGCCTTGTGCTAAGGAGAGTTTTGAACGGAGGTGGACCCAGGGAACTGGGGTGTGCTTCCACGGAGGCAGCAGATAGACTACTTTGTGGGTTTCCAGAAGATACGGGACTGGGCACTAGAGGATAACAAAGTGGGATGTGTAAATTGCTAGCCTGTATTGGGAAAGAGTGGGGCTTGGGGAGCCCGGAGTTGAGCCCCTGTGTTGCCAGTGGCTGGGGAGAGTTTCCTGATGGGCACAAGCTGGGGTCCCTCCGGCTGTGAGCTGGTGCGGACACCGAGCATAACCACGAAAAGTGCCACAGTGTGTATGGCTGGGGCAGTGCATGCGACTTGTGTGTGTTCATGAGGGTATGAGAGGAAGAGGCTGGGAATTAGCAGCTAGTTTCCTCTGCTAGCAACCGGAGCGGCTGGATGGATAAGCGGGGATATTTGGGGCGACACATGCATATGATGAATGATCTGTGTTTACCATGTCCCTCCCCGGGCTCACGCAGCATTATGAATCATTTCCCAGGCGCTGCTGTCTGGCTGTCTGCAGGAGGCTTGTGCCAGGAGATGTACTTGGGGCTGGTGTTTAAAAGGTATTTAGGGAAGGTTTTACTGTCTGACTGGCAGGAGATTTGCTCCTGCTGCTTTATAACATTTTTCTTCTCTCAGGGAGATGTGGGGTGGGGGGATGGCAAAAAAGCTGGAGGGAAAGGGAAATCCTGGGTGGGAGAAAGAGAGAACTTCTGAGAGGAGGAGGGAACGGTGATAGAGGGAGCAGCCATCAACAGAGCGAGGATGAAAGTGTGACACACGTGACATACGTCTCTTCTTTCTCTGCGTCCCCCCACATTGCTCAGTGCTCGCATTGTGGGTCTCCACTGCAGTCTAGCCCACTGTTTCTTTCCCTCTCTCTCTCTCTCTCTCTCTCTCTGTCATACGCTCACATTGCACGGACACACACACACTCCAACACACACACAGGCCCGGCCTGCGACCAAATGGCTCCCCCCCTCCATTTGTTACATTTGTTAACACCTTATTTTGATTGCATTTGTAGCCCATTTCACTACGTTGATGCATGATTTGCATGCACCATTTCTCCCTGTTTGCAATATCGCAGCTGGGCTCTCACTTCACTTTGTTCTTATATCTCACTGACTGGTGACGTCCCACCCCTTTGAGGTTTGAGGAAAAGGTAGCTCTCAGAAAGTCTAGAAGGTTCCACGAGATTCTAGAAAGGCCCAGAACATTCTAGGAGGTGAGTGACAAATGACTTCACATAGGGGATACCTGAAACATGTCACTTCAGACGTTCTCTTTTCCCGTTTGTCGCTAACGACAAAAGCAGCCCCCTGAGCCTGGTGCCCCCCCAAGCCTGGCACCCCAGGCGGTCGCCTGGGTCACCTGCCCATAAATCTGGGCCTGTATGCACATGAATGCGCACACACACACACACTGCACATTCACTCTGTCTTGCACACACCCAGTGTAATGCCCATACTTGCCATCTTTGGAATGGCTGTGAAGCTGGGGCTGGTGCCAGGCTCTGTGTCTTGCTACACAGACCACCCAAGCCTGCCAGCAGCACCAGCTGGAGTGTCACATGGGTGTCATCAAAGGCAGGGGAAAGATGATTCTCATTTCACACAATCATTAACCTTTCTTCCTTGCCAAGGAAAGTGGCTCAGGGGAGGCAGGGCCCCCTCAGGCCGTGCCTGAGACCAGGGCTTCTTTACTGTATGAGCCTAGCTTAGCTGCTGCCAGGGACTTCAGCATCCTCTAGGCAAACACAACTGAAAGTGCCTGTGGGCTCGCCGCCTTTCACGTGGAGCCGAGTTCCTGGGGAGGCTTGTTCTCTGTAGGCAACTAGCCCCGAGAAGAGAGCCCCATCTCAGCTCCTGGCTGGGGGAGCTGAAACCACTGGCAGGCTAAACAGAGAGCCTCAAACAGCCCCACGGAGCTGGGAGAGTGAAATATTACACCCATCACTTTCTCTCCCTTCTTGTCCCTTTCTGTCTCTCCCCTTCATCCTCTCTCCACTTCACTTTCTCTCGCCATCTCCATCCTTCTTTCCTTTTACCCAGCACATCTCTTTCTTCCCTTTCTCTTTGTCTCCTCCCCTGCAAAAAACCCCTCCCTCTCTCTCCATATACCTATCCTTTCCCTCCACCCCGTCGGGAAATAGGGAGCACAGAAATTCTATCCCGGGGTGGGCAAACTACGGCCCAGGGGCCGCATCCAGCCCTTCAGATATTTTAATCTGGCCCTCGAGCTCCCAATGGGGAGCAGGGTCTGAGGCTTGCCCCACTCCATGTGTGCTGTGGCTCTGCACAGCTCCCGGAAGCAGCAGCATGTCCCCCATCCAGTTCCTACGAGTAGGGGCAGCCAGGGGGTTCCACATGCTGCCCCTGCTCCAAGCGCCATCCCTGCAGTTCTCAATGGCCAGGAACCATGGCCAATGGGAGCTGCATGGACAGCGTCTGTGGATTGAATAGTGTGCAGAGGTGCTTGGCCACGCCTCCACGTAGGAGCTAAAGTGAGGATACATCGCGGCTTCCAGGAGCTACCTGAGGTAAGCGCCACCTGGAGCCTGCACTCCTGACCCCTTTCTGCCCTCCAAACCGCTCCATCCCAGCCTGGAGCACTCTCTTACACCCCCACGCCCTCATCTCCAGCCCCACCCCAGAGCTCACACCCCCAGCCTGAGCCACCCCCAGCCCCATTCCCCCAGCACCCAAACTCTCTGCCTCAGCCCAGAGTTCCCTCCTGCACAGGAGCGGCACCAGGGTTTTTGACGCCCTAGACAGGGGTCCTTCCGCTCTCCTGGTCTTCGGGGCACTTCGGCGGTGGGTCCTGGAGCGAGTGAAGGACCCGCCACAGAATTGCTGATGACGACCCAGAGCATGGAAGGATTCCCCATCGCCAAATTGCCGCCCTCCCAAATCCTGGTGCCCTAGGCGACCACCTAGGTCACCTAAATGGAAGCGCCAGCCCTGCTCCTGCACCCTGAACTCCACATTTCCAGTCCCATCCCAGAGCCTACACCCCAAGCCGGAGCGCTCACCCCCTCCCACACTCCAACCCCCAATTTCATGAGCATTCATGTCCCGCCATACAATTTCCATAACCAGATGTGGCCCTTGGGCCAAAAAGTTTGCCCACCTCCGTTCTATCCCATTTAGGCACCTAAACAAGGGGCCAGATTTGCAGAAGGGCTCGACCTGGCAGCAGGTGCCGAGTCTGTGAAAATGGAGCCCTGAGCTCTTTAGAAAACTCTCCTAGCTCTGCAGCCCTTTTTGAAATCGCTAGGGGCTCGACAAGTATCATAAAGTCTGATGCTTCGGTGGGGACTTTCCCCCGCGCTGCCCATCACTTAGCGATGGGTGGGTTTTCCACTGAGCCCCATAGCTGCTTTGCCCAGCACGATTGTCCTGGATAGAGGGGACTCCTCACCCTGTCCTTTGGCTATGCATCTTCGGGGCTGGCTGGGAGCCAGTTTGCCCACTGATAGCTCCCTGCCAAAGCCAGGCAGAGGGGATTATGCAGAATGCCCTTCAAGGTTAGCTTGTTTCTCAATTCTGTTCCCTGAAATGAGAAACCTGCTGAAAGTTTGAGACATCTGAAATAAGTTTCCAGCGCATTACAGTCCCTTATTACTGCTGTTTGTTTCTGAGACCAGGGGGATTTTCTGCGCCACTGAACTGAGAAATTCTATCGTTCTTGCAAAAATAGGTTGAAACAGAAGCCCGCTAAGGTACAGGGGAACAATTAGGATGACCTTGAAGGCCCAGAGAGATCTTCTCGTTGAGCAGGAGAGACACCTCCATTAGAGCCTTTATCTGATTGGAGAAAGCCAGGGAGGGAAGTCTGAGGGGTGAGAGAGGGACTGAGAGATGGCTAGGAAAAGGGAAACCCAAAGGGTGTGAGAGAAAAGCAGGTAAAAGCTAGTGGGGTAATGAGAGCCCCATTGAAGGCAAAGATAACATTGAGTAGGAGAGAAAAGGGGGTGGGGGGAATGGAAAGAAACAAAATGACAGTCACAAAGGCAAATTGAAGCCCGAGAAAGCGATCAGCAACATGAATGGCACCTGCATGCAATAAAGCCAGCAGCTCATGCTGAAAGCTGTCCACCATGGGAATGTGCTCTGACTTCCCTGTGAGCGGTGTGCATGGGGGCTCAAAGGTAACCAGGAGGGGTGGTCCCCTGGAGTATCTGCATTGTCAACAGCTCTGATCCTGGGCAGCGGCTGGGGGATATTTGTGTGCGGCTCAGTCTCTGCCTTATGCGCACACGCTGCCACCTCTTGCTCACACTAGAGCTGAGGGAAGAACTGATCTTTCAATTCAGCAGCTGAGTTGAAAAATCGGAAAGAAGAAGAAATCAGTTTGTCTCATGCCAAAACAGAATATTGTTGGGGATTTTGGGGCTGAAAAGCAGAAGAAATGTGGTGCGGGTCGAACAAAACGACACCTCGGAACAGCATATTGAACTGTTTCCACCTTTTTTTTAATGGCCTCTCTTTTTATTCAGCTGAAACTGTTCAACAAATTTGACCTGAATTCACAAGTACTTTTAGTTGCCTCAAAACTGCACTTTTCAGCCATTTCTGATTTGCCAATTTTCCCCCTCAGTTGTGCTGCACGGATGCTCTGTTCCCAGCCACTTGCTTGGTCTCCCTCAGGGAGTGTGTCTGCACTGCACACTAAGCCAGGGTTTGTGGGACCTGAGCTTGTGGACTCAGTGGGTACAGTGGGCTTGCGGGGCTTAGGCTGCAGGGCTATGAAACTGCAAAGTGAGGAGAGTCTCAGAGCCTGGGATCCAGCCCAATCTCAAATGTCTACATTGCTGTTTTTAGCCCTGTAGCCCGAGATTCAGAGCTGCAGGTTTTTTCTTACAGTGTCGACACACCCAGTGTTTCCAAGCACATGCTTGAGTGTCCACACTGCACTATGAACCTGCATTTACAATTGCTGCACACTGCACTTCTGAGGCCTTCTGACTCGGATCTATGGCTTGAACTGTGTCCACACTGCAAAGTGACAGGGCGTCAACCTGAGTCACGGCAGGACTCAGACTCTGATCTGCCTCCACCCAGCAGAAGCCTAGGACCGGAGTCCTGAGTGCTGGCTGACCCAAGTCAGACTGATTGGGGTGTGGATGGAAGCAGGGCTTGGGCTCAAACCCGAGTCAGAGCCTGGGCTTAGTGCACAATGCAGACATATACATTGTCTCCCACAGCTTCTCTCCAAAGGGGGCCCATGCACTGTCCTCCCCTCGCCACCTTCCACAGCTCCAACCTCCTGCCCATGATGGTCTCCCAACTCGCAAGCCCCCCCAACTCAGCACCATGACTGCCGCCCTCCAAATACTTCGTGTCCCTCCGTGTTGTGTTTGTTTCCCACTCCATCTGAGCCCAGCGCCACGGTTTGAATTCAGAGGCCTAGCTGGCTTTTGTAGGACCCTGCACTGCACTGGATCTTCCTGAGGTTCAGGATCTGGATCCCCAGGGCAACAGAGATTTGCATGGCAGCCAGGGCTGGCGACTCACCAGCTTGTTTGAGAGTCAGGAGGTGTTGTCTCCTATTGGCTGCCCTCCAGCATGTGCTGGCTGCCAGAGAAGAGCAACTATCTCAGGGGCTGTTAATTCTGAGGGTACAAAGTGGATAACCAGGCAATCAGTTGGTGAAGTGAGATCTTTCCACTTTACTTGCAGCATCTCTAGGCTGTAAAAAGACAGGCACCAAGGGGAACTTGTGTGTGTGTGTGTGCGCGCGCACTGGGGGTGGGGACACCTCCCTCTTGCTTTCACATGTTAGAAGGGGCTGAGGACAGGTGTTAATGGAGCAAGACACTGAGCAGCCTCAGATAGATGCACCAGTGTTTAATAAAGATTCTGAGTCAGTGATGGAGCATGCAGAGTCGTCTCGAAATCCCTCCTTTTGGCTCACAGAGCTCAGATTCTCCAAGATGCCCCGGCCCAACCCTGCAGCTCCTCCAGTGCGATAACGATCAGAGGCTAGATGGTGTGGTGATAAAAGGATGATTATGGCTACAGGAGATTGTGAGGATCATTGAGAGCATGATGATAGACCAGCAAACACGGTCACTTGGATAGGATGATTAAGGTCTGGGAAACAAGGCAGTGAGATCATAGGCAAAGAACCATGGCTCAGGAGTCAGGACTCCTGGGTTCTGTTTTTGCTCTGACACTGACTTGCTGTGTGACCGAGGCAGGATATATGCTGTTTACCTGAGCTAGTGTCTAGCCAGGAATCCCTACGCTTGTAAGTGTGCCACTGTTTCTTTAATGCCCACAAGTGAGCTGTCCACCTGTCTGAGTGATGGAGCCTCTAGCAGCATGACATAGCCCTGGGAGCTGGGCTTGGTGCTTACTCAGAGGGAAGGGCACAGTGGCCTGAATCACTAACACCTGTGAGGATCTAGGGGCCTACAACCGGAGCCGGTAGAGCTGTTGGTGAGCCAGCATCCATACCACCCGCCATAAATCCTGGGAGACTAACCACCACAGGAAGTGCTGCCCAGAGAAGACCGGGTTGGCAGCATGCCCCGTGCCCCTCTGATTGGTGCAGGACGGTGCACGATTGATGCATGGAAGGTGTTCCAGGAAGCTATCTGTGCAACTTGGCAGTACCTGACCTGCTGCTGCTACAACTGACCCTGCCCTGAACTCCGACTCTGTTCTGCAGTTCAGATGCCTGGCTTTTGACTTTGACTTCTGCTTCTCACCCTTGGCTTGACTCCTGGCTCTGGCTTTCGCCCTTGCTCCAAGCCTACTCCTGCTCTAACCACTAGGCCTAACTCCTGGTCCTACCCACTAAGCCAGATTGCCCACATCCTGGTCATGACAAACACTAAGCGTAGGACCTTGGGTTTTCTCATGAGGTCTCCAATCCAAGTACCGACCCAGCAAAGAGAAGACACTGATGTTGTGTAGACCATATGTAAGGGTTCACATAATTTTGTAAGGCATTCAGATATAGATAGCCTGATCCCAATCTGATCTTGCATGGATGGGGTATCTGACTTTTGCATATGGGTCGCTCATTTCATTCTAAGCACAATCTGAGTCACCCAATCCATTTTATATCAATGGATTTTTGTAAAAAGTTTGTCTAGCAAGAACCAGCTTCCTCTTAAAAGCACAATATATAATTTTTTTTCAATCCTAATTTTATGGATAATCAGGTTCCTGCCTCTCTGAAGCAAACAATAAGTCTGTTCTATAAGACAATCAGAAAGCAGCTCCTTAATGACAGTGCAGCGAGCAGCTGTCATTCTCCTGTTCCAACGTCTATCAGGCAAAATGTTTATCTGGCATTTGGTGTAAAAGAAATAAAGGATTGTAACAGAACATTGTCATTGGATCAATGCAACTGAAAATGTGTAGCAGCAAGGGACCATTGTCCTGAGACCTAGTTCTAATCCACTGGCATTACCTCTTAATGCATCCTTAGCACCTGTTGGACTGTAAAGCCCTCTCCTCCCACTCTTCCCACCTAGCCAGCTAGAAACTTCTGCTGACCAATCAGCTTTTACCATGTATTGATGGAATTTGTCTTACCAGAATTAATATCATCCAAGCTGGCTTAGAACAGTGGTGGTGTTCTGTTGTGTATGCAGGCATCCGGCCCCAGAGTGGAACACGGTGTCTGTTTAACAACAAATGGCAATGCTATGCAACAGCCTTAGGACAGGGAGGTTGTACCAAGCTGAAATTAAGGAAGGGAAAAATGCATTGCCCTATCTATATTCCTATGTGCACATATGGTACAAGAACTAGCAGATGCTTGAAGTTACGTGGTTTGCCGAATCAGGGCCACTGTGACCTTTACCTCTGTGCAGAGGCCCACCGCAAGGCTAATATGCACCATATAATTCTCACTTAAGCCCTCAAAATAGTGGTATAGAGCATTTGTGCTGGACAGCTGGTAAAATCCACAATACACAGACTGCAAGTTGGTTGGGACCATATTCTACTATGTGTGTATACAGCACCTAGCACATAGCAGCCTGGATCTGAGCCTGCAGATGCCACGGTAGGATCAATAAATAATGTCTATGCCACAGGCTGGCTGACCCCTTTAACAGATGATGGGCCTCAGCCCCCTCCCGGAACAGTGGTGGTGACCTGCAGCGGATGTGTCGTGTTCTTTGTCCTGCCGAAAGATGGAAGGGATTTCCTGTGCATGAAGCGCTACTTGGCTGAGCTGGAGTAGAAGATTCTTGGATTGGAGGGGCAAGCTGAGTGGCTACTAAGAATCAGAGAAGGTGAGGAGTTCCCAGACAGGCAGGTTGAGGAAAACACCAGGTTCAAGGAAGAATGGAGCTGGCCACAAAGGAATTGGTGAGAGAGAAAGTCAGAAAAGAGGTCTGGCAGTCCATAACCACCAGACGCAGGAGATCAGAGAGGTATTCTACATGGCTGTAGCCAGTTGAGGCTAGGCAGGTGGTAGGCACCAGAGAGAAGAGAAGCAGGAGGAACTCCACGCAACTAAAAGTTTCAAGTTGGTACCAGGTTCTCAACATGGAAATGACTAAAGATACATTGCAAGATCCAGCAGATCTAAGGGAACAGATTGATGTACAGGACATGTGTGCAGTGGCAGCTCAGCGTAACCTATTAGAAAGTCAAGCTGACCTGCGAAGAGTTCTCCAACTGTCTGAGGAAGACAGAGGATCCTTGTGGGAGATTCAATGCTCTGAAGAATCGAAAGAACATTCTGCAAGGGACAGGTGGACAACAGGACAGGGTGTTGCCTTCCTGGAACCAAGATGTGAGAAATCACTCTGAGATTGGCTAGGCTCTGAAATCGATGGGCAAGGATCCATTGGTGATGGTTCCTATTGGCACTAATGACACTGCATTGTGGGATATCTCACAGGTAGCAGAAGATATTGGGGAACTCAGAAGCATGCTGTAGAAGAAGAATGTCCAAGCATTATTTTCTGAGATCCTTCCTGTCGCACGAGCAAAGGAATACAGAAGGCAGAAGATTCTGGACGTGGGAACTGTTGGCTAAGTGTGCGGTATAGTGTGAAGGGCTCTGGTGTTTTGGAACTTTGGTCCCCTTCTATGGGAAGAGGGGGCCGTATAGTTTGGATGACCTCCACCTCAGTAGGAGCGGGATGAATCTCCTTGGGGACAGGCTGGCTAGAGTAGTCAGGAGTGTGGGGGATAAACAAATAGCAAAAGAGGAAGGCAAAAGGAGGGAAGATATGAGCAATCTGGATCACTTGGTAAACTGGGCTCAAGCAAACACTATGCTTTTTAATATGGCTAAATGTAACTGTGTGCATCTGGGAACTAAGAGTGTAGGCCTTACTTACAGAGCGGGGAATTCTATCCTGGGAAGCAGTGACTCTCAAACAGATTTGGGGGTTGTGGTGAATGATCTGCTGAACACGAGCTCCCAGTGTGACGCTGTGGCCAAAAGAGCTAATGCGATCCTGCGATGCTTAAATGGGAATTTTGAGTAGGAGTACAGAGGTTATTTTACCTCTGAATTTGGCACTGGTGCGACCGCTGCTGGAATCTTGTGTCCAGTTCAGGGGCCCACAATTCAAGAAGGATGTTGATTAGTTGGAAAGGGTGCAGAGAAGAGCTGTAAGAATGATGAAAGAATTAGAAAACCTGCCTTATAGCGAGAGACTCAAAGAGCTCAGTCTATTTATCTTAACGAAGAGAAGGTTAAGGGGTGACTTGATTACTGTCTATAAGTACTGACACAGGGAACAAATATTTATTAATCGGCTTTTCAATCTAGCAGAGAAAGGTCTAACATGATCTGATGGCTGGAAGCTGAAACTAGACACATTCAGACGGAATTTGGAAATAAGGTGTAAGTTTTTAACAGTCACAGTAATCAACCACTGGCAGGATTTACAGAGAGTTGTGGGGGATTCTCCAGCCTGACCATTTTTAAATCAAGAGGGGATGTTTTTCTAACCACTCAGCTCTAGGAATTATTTTGGGGAAGTTCTCTGGCCTGGGTTATGCAGGAGATCAAACCGGGTGATCACAGTGGTTCCTCTTGGCCTTGGAATCCACGAATCTATGAACCTGTGATACTTCCCCAGGTGGGAAAAGATTATTTTGGCCATGTGACAGGAAAGTCATGTGACTAACTCAGGCCAGGCCTCAGGATATAAGGGAAAGGTCTGAGAGCCTCCTGGGGGAGTTTGAACCAGTAATGCCAAGTAGTCAGGGCTGGGAGTGCAAAAACCTGGGAAGTTGCAGCTGGCTGCAGGAAGCACCTGTAGGTGAGTGCTGCATGGAGCAGGCTGGCTTCTGAAGTGATGAAGGGACTGTTGGGGTTGTAACCCAACTCTGGGAGGGAGAGCTGGGGGCTCCTAGTTCAGGGACAGGCTGGTGGTGGGTGCTCCCTGGATTAGGGGGAAGTGTTGGAGCCTGGAGGACCAATGTCTGGATGGGGTGAATGAATTGGATCCCCCTCCAGAAGGGGAATGTTCTAGAGTGATATGGACTGAGTGGAGTTCTTGGGGGGGTTCTGTGGGAGGGGGAAACTGAGGCAGGGTGCTGCAAAGCCACCCCAGCCCCCAAGAAGGTGCTTGGGAGGCAGTGACCTGTTCCTATTCCAATATAGTCAAAGAGGTCTATGTGACTTAGGTGCCCAACTCCCACTGAAAGTCAATGTGAGATGGGCACCTAGGGGGTAGGACTTTCAAAAGTGCCTGAGGCCCAGACCCACAAAGGTATTTAGGCTCCTAACTTCCAGTGATTTCAGTGGATGTTATCTTTGTGCATCTGGGCCATAAGTGATGTAGGGGCACTAATCTTTCAATAGGACTTGTGCTCCTAAGTCATTTTTCAAAATCCCACCCCTAGCTCCCAGCGGAGATCAGGTGACTCTGGAGTCAGGCAGTCTCTAGGAAATACTGTAAAGCCTTTCTCTTTCACAAAACCTTTCCCACCATCAGCATGGCACAACACCCCCCCACCTACACATGACACCTGCTTCTACCCTGAAACCTCTGCCAAAAAAATAAATAAATGGCGAGTTGATGATAAAATCTTGAAAACCAAACAAGCCCTGTCTGAAGCGCAGTTTTGACCCCCAGAAAGGACCAGTGTCAGTGTCTCCACAAAGTGCACACATAACTTCACTATTGCTATTGATTTCAGATGGCAGGATAAAGCAGCTAACTAGCTGGGTGTGTATGTGGCTAGATAGATGGATAAAGTCATTTAGGCACCTTTGAAATCCCACTTTGGCTCCAGTCACCTATACTGTAACTGGGCTCTTCCCTAGAAGGAGAAAAGAGTGATGAAAGTTATCAAGTGATAGGAAAAGTCAGAGTGACTGATAAGCTACTTCACAGTTGAAAGATAGTTTGTGGGCTGTGGGAGAGTTTGCTTCACAGCTTGTGTATTTAACTCTGCCTGTTTACTTTGTAACTGATCAGAAAAGAAATGAAATTGTCATGCTGATATATTTTAATTGGTCCATTAGAATTGCTAAATAAAATAAATTTTCCCTGGCAGATGCACCCACTGGAGCGTGAACTTTCATTTCTCATTCTTGGTTTGAGCAAAGCAAAATTATTTCTTCTGCCTTCAAAGAAGATTTCAATTAAAATTCAGTATCTGACGCTGTCTCCATCCACATATGCTGCCTTTTGCTGTGTGTGATGGTTCAGAGATAGCTCTGTCCCAGCTGGGGCTGAGACAGTCTGGTGGGAAAGGGAACGTGGCATGCTAGAACAGCAACTTGGGCACTGGAAGCTGCCTATTAGATAAAGGAAAGTTGATTGTGGTTAGAGTCTACGGTGGAAGGTGGGTGGCTTATGAATTAAGTGGATGTGGTTTGTGGGATGGCTTGCACAAAAGTGGATGGGATCAAATGATTTAAAAGAAAAAGCGTTCCTGAATCTGTGATCTGTGATTTCTGGAATCTGTGCCATATCAGATCAGACGTGAAGTCCAATATACTTTAGCCGTGTACACATAAGAAGATACTTTAGCACTGATAGAAAAGCTAATATGTATCTAGGTGTGCAATGTTACGTGTCGGGGGGGTGAAGCGAGGGGGTGCCTTCCTGATCCCTAAAGACAATCAGTTTATGGCAGGAAGCATGAGAACTGATTTTAGTTTTTATGCAGCTACAGAACAGAACTGTGAAACCATTGCAGGACAGATCTACAATTATCTGGATTCAGACTTTGCAAATCTGCTTTTTAGACTGTAAGCTCTTAGGGGACATGGACAGTTTGCTTACGTGCATGTGCAAAGACTAGCATAGTAGGGCTTCAGTCCTTGACTAGGCCTCTCGGGACCATCACCAGGAGCTCTAGCCATAATAATATTTGTGTTCAGGTTTTACATCCCCTCACTGGCGGTTGCATCTTTCAGGCTCGTTGTGAATAATTGAAAAATCTGTCAGTTTATCTATATTCCTGTTTAATCCAGGATGATAATTTACCCACTCACACCCCACACACATCTGAAATGAGAATGCAGATGGGGTTGCATCTGCTCTGTAGGATAAACCTGTGCACAGATAAACTTGGGATGCGTGGTAACTAATTCTCTGTGTGTAAGAGTGCTTCAGCATTGCCTTGCTGCTTGTGGTTAGTGGTGAGCACGATTTGCTACTCGTGTCTGTTTACCGCCTAACCTGCGCCTCGCCCTCATGGCATCACTTGCTTTCTGGTGCGTGGCGTTAGGCACCGCTGGTAGTCAGCCATCTCCAACCCCTCCGGGAAGCCAACAGCTGTGAGATGCAGCGGTGTGCTGACATCAGGAGGTGCTAAACATGCTGCCAATGAACAGCTGGCACGCACGTTTTAACAGAGCTCCTCGTTCCCCGTCAGCTGCTGGCTGGAAGCTTGGCAGCTCTGGAGAGGTGCCAGCACATGAGGAGGAGGAGAGCCAGAAGCTTTTGGGGGATGACAGCCAACAAGCCAAGAGAACTTGCATTGCCAAAGCACAAGGGATGAGAATGCCAAAGCAATGCCCAAATAAGAGAATCAGCGGTGCCAAAGCAGTAACGCTGGCAGTGCCGAGACCAGATTGCTGGCAGTGCCAAAGCAGGAGAGTTAGCAGAGCCAAGATAGGCAAGCTGGCACAGCCAGGAGGCAGTGTTATTCTCACCAGTGCACAGGCATTGTTCTTAATTCCATGAAGAGCATCTTGTAAAGTCCCAATCAGTCCTGCTACGGTTGTTGCAATGCAATTTTTCTGCCTCAGCAGCTCAAAGCAAAATAGGTTTCATGCTGTCTCTGGCGTTCCTGTCTGAGGGAGAACAATACTGAATGGAAGGCAGGGCTTGGCACAAGGGATGTTTAGTGGGCTGGGTGGCAAAGATGAGACTTAACTTTTGAGCCCACCAAAATGAGTCCACTCAACTTGACAGTCTGGGCTACTCCCTTTAGTGAGAGATGAGTGACAGAGCAAGCTTCTACCACACAGCCCCCAACTCTGGTTTGGAGGGATCACCTCAATCTCCATGGCCCTTTAACTCCTAGGTTCCTGTCGTGCAAAATATGGAGTCACAGCCCATCATAAAGAAATCAGCAACAAAGTATAGAAACAAAGAAGATTCCACCTAGCTTGAGTACCAGCTTTCTCTGTTTTGTTTACCAGGGGCTGTGCCCTGGCTGGAACTCAGTACAACACAGAGACACCTAATGACTGAATAACATACTGCAAGTAAATATATATTCGGGGCCATCTCCCAATATTACCCACTTGTGCCAATTGTGGGTATGTGCCCCTGCCCCGTAAGAACAAGAGCAAGAGGCCTTTAGCTCATTTCACAGTATTAGAGGGTTAGGGCTTTCAGCACTCCCTACCTGGGCAACACTACCCAGGTAAACTGCAAGAACCCTGTACCTTATTACCAATCACTTGAGTCTTCCATGCTGTCACCCCCAATTCATTCTGACCCTCAACGCTGCTTTAACTATTTTGTTTTAGGGTAATTGACATTGTGATCTATGGGTGGGGAGTGGAAGAAGAAAAGGTAAAAGGACCTGTAATAAATATTTCAATCCTCTAATTTTAATCTGGAGCACTAATGGAATATATAATCAGCTGGTTTTTTATGGTGCATAATATTCACCGGTTCAGGGAAATACATAACTGTGGTGATATTAAAATATGGGTCCTTGGCTTCCTTTATGATTCCTGGCTTGTGCAGGAAGTTGTATTGGTGATGTGATAGCAGGGGGTTTAAGCTGGTCTCTGACTCTGTACTAAGTTGATGCCTCCTGCATGATGTCAGGGGGGTCTGTGTTGCTGGAGGTGGCCTCTTTTGGATGTTATGCATTATAAGAGCACTACTGGTCATTAATAATTCCAGGCAGGGGGCATAAATTCTTGCGTCTTGACCAAATTATCTTCAACAGGGTAATTAAAATCTGCCTTCCTAAAACTTCCCCATCCTTTTCAGTTGGGTGGAACAATCTTCACTTCCTCTTCCTGCGTAATAACGCTGTGCGGTATTGTCAAACAGCTCCACCCCAGAGGTGGCTGCATTTCAGAGGTTGATGATTCCCATATGATTCTCTATTTATGAAAATACTTTGGGCTCTTCCTGGACACAAGGCATTATTGCCATTCTGTGGAGTGCTTTGTGATTAGTTGGATCAGGGGCTAGTTGGGAAATATTTAGTTCAGAGATGTTAAATAAATAAACATTTAAACTCTTGCAAGGTGATCATGGAGATGAGCATGATTTAAGTCTTAGACAGACTAGGAAGGGTAATTGTGTATTAAATTCCGTGATGACATTTTTGGATGAAATGGTTACATTTAAAAAAAGCAAGTTTTTTTTAAGATAAAGTAATGAAAATACAACTCCTTGAGTTACTCCATGGCTGAAAGGCATCCCTAACAATAACCGCGCCTCATCAGGAAAGGCAAGATAGGAAACTGTGTAACCCAGTGGGTAGAGCACCTACCTAGCTCTCCAGAGAGCCGGGCTGTGTTCCTGGCTCTGCTGTGTAGCCTCTAACAAGCTAGTTACTGCTCTGTGTCTTCACTTTTCCCATCTGTGAAATGAGTGAAAGATACTCTTCAAAATGCTTTGCAAAGAAGAGAAGCACTACGAGACTAGGAACGTCCTTGTAACTCAAACAGCCTCATTGTGGAGGACCAGTTGGCAATCAAAGAGGGATGGCAGCCCAGTTCCTAGCAAACAAATATGTACGTTGCACAACCCAGCTCCGGGCTGGCACTAATTGGGGTAGCAATTGCCATAATGGTGCTGTCTGTGCAATACCGTGGTGGCCATAGCTCTCTTAGACTGTGAACTCTTTGGGGGCAGGGACAGCACCTAGCACAGTAGGGCTCCTGGCCCATGACTATGATGGTTGTGATGGGGCAAGGCCAGATGGCTACAGTAAAGTACTGAGAAACAGGTATGTTAGCCCCAGGCTAAACAAATCCCTAGTACCCTGGTAACCAAATGGCAGTTGCTCCAGGTTAATCAAGGCACCTGGAGCCAATTAAGATCTTTCTAGAAGGCAGTAGAGTTAGCTACTTTAATTAGAACACCTGCAGCCAATCAAGGCAGGCTAATCAGGGCACCTGGGTTTAAAAAGGAACTCACTCCAGTCAGGCAGGGAGGAGCCAGAGGAGAAGGAGTGTGTGTGAGGAGCTGGGAGCAAGAAGGCAAGGAGCTGAGAGCGAGAGCGAGAGCGAGAGCGTGTACTGCTGGAGGATTGAGGAGGACAAGTGTTATCAGACACCAGGAGGAAGGTCCTGTGGTGAGGATAAAGAAGGTGTTTGGAGGAGGCCATGGGGAAGTAGCTCAGGGAGTTGTAGCTGTCATGCAGCCGTTACAAGAGGCACTATAGACAGCTGCGATCCACAAGGCCCTGGGCTGAAACCCAGAGTAGAGGGTGGGCCCGGGTTCCCCCCAAACCTCCCAACTCCTGATCAGACACAGGAGGAGCTGACCCAGACTGTGGGTTCCACAAGAGGGGAAGATCACTGAGGTGAACAAATCCGCCAATAAGCACAGGACCCACCAAGGTAGAGGAGGAACTTTGTCACATGGTATAAATAATTGTGTGGCAGCCTCAGCGGAGAAGCTGAGGACAGAGGAGGACCTGATCCAAAGCTTGGAGCCATGGGGGAGAGTCCCAGTGACCTTAGGCTTTGGCTCAGCCCTGGCATGGGCCTGGAGACCAGCTGAGATTGCTTCTCCAGATGAGGGACACTGCTCTCCTACCAGCCTGTGTTTTATGGATAATTAAAGGCTCCTTGTCTGAACTGCTCTGTGCCTGGGCTGCAAATCACCTCTCTTGGTTTGAAGCTGCTTCTCTAACAGACCCTCACGTAGAACCACCCCTCACGGTGCCGGGATAATGACAGAGACTGTTGTATGGGGAAATCCAATCAATGGTAATTAGGTGGAGACAGGAATTAGTGCCTTGGAGACTGACTCTCTGAACTCTGGTTGCAGTGGAGGTTGGGGGAGGACGATGAAGCCCTGTAGAACAAGGCAGGTATTTAAATGCCACTGGCTAGCTGCCCACCCAGCTCCCTTGGTGGCTTGCCCAGTCAGAGGAGAGTTCATTGTGCACCTGAAGCACATCACAAAGAGGAGGGGGCAGCTTCTGTTAACCCTGCCACTGGCCTGGGAGCTATCGAAGGACCATGCTTGCTGTTTCCCATCCCCAGCTGCACGTATTCATTCACAGGCAGCAGCCTAGCACAGAAGGAAGAGGCAGTGTTTACGGCTTTGTAAGGGGACTCAAGGCTTTATTCCCAGTCCTGTCGTCCAGATGGGAGAGGGGGAGGGGGACAGGACCTTGGATGTGTAGAATAGGGGCAGGTTCTCAAGAGCTCAGCTGCCACAGTTGACACTGGATTTTTCCAAAAAGCTCAGCTCCCATTGTGAGGCTTATGGACAGATTTTCATCATAGCTGTACACTCCTCTCTAAACCTGGCTCTTCGTCTCTCTGGGCCTGTCTTTCCCCTTCTACATGGGGAGCATAACTTCCTACCTATCTTGGTGGGAAGTCAGAGGGATAAATTCATTAATGGGGGAGGTTGCTCGGATATTGCTGCGGAGGTGGGGCTATAGAAAGCCTCGCCCTAGCCCACTCCCTCAAGCTCAGCTGCCGGAAAACACAGCCCTGTATCTAAGTGAGGTGAAGGGGAGAAGAGGGCTTTTGAACCTCCGAGCAGCTGCCGCAGTTCTCTGGCCAGTGCCTTCCGTTCAGATTGGTGGGCTCTGCCCCCAAAGTCCGGAAAACCAGAGCAAGTCACTGAAATAGGAGGTGGTGGCTGCAGGATATTGGAAGGCCGTGAAGCCTGAAGCAATAGGTTCCCTGTAGGGTTTCTCCTTCACTCTGCCTATTTGTGGAGGGATTGCAGGATCAGGGCCAGGACCTCTCACAGCGCTGATTCCTTCTAAGATGTGCCCGTTATGTAGCAGTCTGCCAAGCCATTGCCAAGAGCTCCCAGGAGGTAATCCCCTCTTCCCCCAGCCTGCCCTCGCTGCGGCAGTGGGGATGGGGGCAAATCATCACCAGGGAAACAAGAGTCTGCCCAGAAGGGGCCTCTTTGATTAATAAAGTTAGAATTTTATTTCCTTACGTTGTTGACATCACAAGTTTTTTGGAAACTTATTACAGTGGAAAAAATTCCATGGATCAGAGTCCCACTCACAATGAGATGGTGGGGGAGGAGAAGGACCCCTGTTAATATTTTCAAGATGATGGAGTGGGACTTGCTAAGGACAGGGATCTTCCCCCTAGCAGCAGCCAGCTCTTTATGCCAAGTGAGAGAGGACTGGGCCAGGTCACCCCTGGGCTGCAGGGAATGAAAAGTGGAACCCAGCCCATGGCCCAGCCTGCAATCCCCAACTACAAAGCCACTCTTGGAACCAGGATAGAAAAATGCTGTAAATCACCAGCCAGCTGCCTGTTGACTCTCAGTATTGGGGCACAGAGTGAGACCCCTCTTGGACAATGCTGCCCACTGTCTAGCATTCAGAGACACCCCAGCAGCAGGGATCAAGCCTCTCCTAGTTTAAATCAGTGCCTCAAGGACTCCTGTGAACTTTGATCCATGTTGGTCTTGCTCAGTCTCCCCTTGGCCTGCTCTCTGCCTTCTGCCATGCTGTCCTCTTGAATTGCAAGTGACCTTTCCTATGGGCCTCCTCCTTCCCATGCAGACCCAGCTGTTCTGCAGGGCCTCTCTGCACTAGTGACCAGATGTATTTCATGTGTGTTGATGGCTCTGTACCTCTTGGTACCTTGGAGAAGGACATGCAAGGCTCTGAGATCCAAACTTGTCCACAGCTTGGGGATGTCTGCACGCACAGCTTTGGCTCAGGTGCCTCTCTAAGGATAAGCTCTTCAGGGCATGGACCTTCTCTTCTTCAGCTGTGTAGTTCTGACCACCATAAAGCGCTCTCTATGCAGCAGAAAAGGCCTGATCCTGAGAGGTGCCAAGCACCTTCAGCTCCCATTAGCTTCAGAGTGGGTTGTAGGCACTCAGCACCTCTCAGGCCTTGTCAGACAAGGATTTGGAAGGTGTTAACAGCCTGGTGTGGTCAAGGCAATGTGCTTTTAATGTGTTACACTGGTGCCTTGACCCAGGCTTTAACATGAGCCATGCAACGTGTGTTAAAGGCACCCTGCCTTGTCTGCACCAGGCCGTGAACACAAGTTAGCCAATGCCTCCTAAATCCTGGTCTAGACAAGGCTGCAACATCGAGCCCTGAGTGCTTCCCCAGCACCCTGGCCAGCTCCCCTGACCTTCCTCTTACTTCCACTGTGGGATCAGACCAGTGTGAGGCAAACAACCCAGCAGCTCAGGGTCTCAGCACGTCCTCACTCCACCCTCTCTCTCCCTCCTGCCCATGCACACGGCGAATACCTCCCCAGACTATACTCCACTGACAAAAAACTGAACCCCCGCCGCCCTCTGGGAATCTCCTAGCCAGCGTTTCATACCAGTGACGTCAGCGGGAAGGTGGAGGGCACTCGTGGGACCCCAATTTGGAACATGTAATCTCCTCCCAAGAGCGATGCTGGCCCAGTCAAAGCCCCAAAACACCACCATAGGACCAATCAAAACAAATGAACATGACTCAATTGAAAGATTATTTTTTCCCCACCCACCCAGTGATGAATTGACTGCAAGTGGGCGACAGGCTGAGAATTTATCCGTAGGAATAATTTGGCCATTTGTTCTGAGCCGCTGAATAAACCTGGGGAAATTGTGAGCTGCTGATGGACAAGTTGCAAATGGAAAGGAAAGAGAAACTCATCGAATCAGTCTTTCCCTATGGAACAACTCAGCAGCCTGTGGGGAACCTGTGCTGCTGAGTGTGGGGTGTGGGCTTGGCTCAGACAACCCCACAACCTCAGGGGACTCTCTAAAGGGCTGAAGGTGAACCAGTGGGGTAGAGATGAGATGACCTTAGCACCTTCTCTCCGGTGCTGTCCCCTCTGCATCCTCTCACTCTCTGGAGATTGGGTGGGGAGGAGAAATACAAAAGAGAGTTTACTTCAAGGTGGTGGACAGACATCCCTAACCCTCAGCTCCGTTGTGGTTAAACGTCAGCCTGTGTCCATCTCTCCTTGAGTCTCACAGCCTGGGCTGCTCCCTAGTGAGCCAGCTGCAGCAAATATGTCCACTCTTTAACCCTCTGGGTGCCAAGGGGCTGCTCCCTCTGTTCACAATGAAAAGATTTGCAGAAAGATGCATTTCAGTTAAAACCCCTCCGGATGACAGAAATCCATTAGATAGGGATAAACCCAACACGTCTTTCCAGCTGTTTGGCATCATCCCAGCCAGCAACAGAGCGAGACACCCTGCCCAAGCGGTTCTGTGTCCAGCGTGTGGGCTGCAGAGCAGAGACTTGCCAGGCCCTGCTGCAAGGAGACTGACCCACGGGGATGCGGACAGAGGAGCTGGCCCCTTACCCCAGGGCAGTGGTATTTGTACTGCTGCGGCAGCCAGGAGTGGAGGCACCAGGCTCGGGCTGTCAGCTGCTGCTGTCAGGAGACCTGGGGAAATAAAGCACACAGGGAGCCTGTGAATCCCTCCCTCCTTCTCTGCCTCCTCCAACAGTGCTTTGGGGCAGGTCAGGGCCCTGGACAGGGGTTTGTGCACCCAGAGACCCATCTACTGCCTCCTGCCAGGGGCATCTCCATTCTTCAATTAGCCCCTGCGCCTCACTGGAGCATCACCTCCATGCTGTTAGCTTGACCCAGATAGGGACACTGTGGAAAGGCCTTTTGCAACCTTGGGATGGCAGGGAGAGCCCGGTGCACAATAGCTTTGCCCCGTCCGAGAAGGAAGGGACCCCAAACGTGGATATCAGCAGAGCGCGGGAGGGCAGGGGTGCCAGCCTACAAGGACGGGGGTGCAGGCTGCAGGGTCCAAATGGGGGATTCAGAGGGGGAAACTGAGCAGAGAGCCCTGGACAATGTGTGTGTGGAGTTCAAATGCCTGTGTCTAGCCACAGGGCAGGTGCCAAGAGGCAAGCTCGCCCTGCCTCTCTGCCAAGGCGTCTCTGCCCCAGCCTGGTGGGATGAGAGGGGAGGTTGGCTTCCCTGCCCCAGTCAGTCCCTGGCCTCACTGTGGGCAGCTCCTGGGTCACGCACTTAGCACTGGCTATATATAGAGTGGAGCCAGGCACCTCTGGAGAGCAAAGTCCTACATCTTTGGAACAAGTGGCCAAGTGGCAAGGCAAGCATCCCTCAGGCTGCTCTAAACTGTGGCATGGCAACCTCACCTCCAGAGAGGGGAGTTAGTTCAGTCTCCATCCAGTCAATCCCCGGCGCCGCTGCCAAGACCTGTCATTTGGTCCCAGTTATGACAGTGTGTGTCCACTAGGAACTAGAGTGAGACCCATCAGCTTATTGCACATAATCTTCTGACGGCAATGGCTTTTGGTCACTCACTCTCTGCACTGGAAATGAATACCAGCCCCCTGAGCCATCATCTTAGCTCCCCGTTTCTTAAACAGTTGTAGACGACATCATGCTCATGGAAGCAAAGGTCTAACGAGGAGTCTGGCTGCACTATACAATCAGCTCTGTGCAGAGTTGCCCAGACAGACCAGCCAATGTAGCTCTCTCCTGCCCTACAATCTCACCTGCTATCTAGGTCGGGGCTGCCAGCTGACCCTCTCTGCATGGTGGTATTGCACACAAATGTCTCCCGCAGATTAAGCCGGGCGCAGCAGATCAGTTTCACATGGGAACGAAGTGGCGATTTATCTCAGGTCCCCAAGAGCTGGCTGGTGCTTTACCCTGGTTGTCCTCTGAGAAACTTGTCTTTCAAGGCCCTGATCTCCTTGCTGAACTGAGACCCAGCCAACTCATCACACAGTCCACAGGCTTGTGCCACAGTAGGGGCTCCTGCTCCTCCACAGGAATGAACTCTGAATCTCAAGGGGGTCAATAAGGAAGGCCTTTCTGACAGCCCCAGGACAAGAGGCATAGAGTTGGGGGAGAGAGGTGGGTTGTGCCTCCTGGATAGAGGTTGCAGGTGTGTTTGTTTACTGTGATCCATTTGCTCTGGTGGGGAGGTTTCTCGCTCCAGACGGCATGTACAGTTCTACGTTTCTCCCAACTCCCGGGGAGAAATGTGTGGATTCCACACCGTTGCCCAGTGCATCTGAATATTGAATTATGCAAAACAGGGCTGTGCAAATGGGACAGGAGGGCAGTTCTGAGAGGCTGTCTGATTAAATATGAATCCGCCACTCCTTTCCCCTGGCTCCCACTCCCAGCATCCCAGGGCGGATTTATCTTTCCTTCACTGCCTGGAAATGGCACGCAGTTGGCTGTTGTTCTCTGGAATGGTCGGGATCCTTCTACGCTACACGCCAGCCTTTTGCACCAGAGAGAGACATGCAGGGAAATTCAGGCTGAGTCAGAGGGATGGAAGGATGAGATCCCAGCCCAGCAGAGCCCCAATATTCTAGACGAGGTCTGGGCTCCCCAGAAGTGAGCACACTGCCCATGGACAAGAGTCCTGACATTACAGACAGGGCTCCATCCATACCCTCTCCACCCCAGACTTCTCCACAGGTCCCCAGTCTCTCAGAACCAGCTTCAATCCTAAAACCAAACCCAGTTACAATTGGAGAAAAGACCCTGATCCAAACCCAGAACTCCTTCTTATACAGAGACTCAGTCCCAACCATGCAGATAATGCCCTGACAATACAAAGGGTCCCATCCTTTTTAGACAGGACTCCATGGTCATAGGGGCATAGTCCTGGAAGGGATCTCCTGGGTCAAGTCCCCTGCTATCACCAGGGCTGGCGCTGACAGCCCAGCTCTGCAAGGCAAAGCCTGGGCAGGACACACGGACTCAGACAGGACATCAGCTCTGGATACAGCGTCCTGAGGCTGCGGATCAGGACCTGACCACGTTAATTAGATTTGTGATTTTGCACATAATTTGACGGTGGAACTCACTACCACATGATGTCACTGAGGCTAAGAATTTAGCAGGATTAACAAAGGGATTGGACAGTTACATGGATACCATGAATATCCAGATTTAGCATACAGTAGTTATTGCTAACAAACCTTTTGGAAGGGCTAACCTCATGCTTCATGGCTTCAACTGATCTCTCTAAGGGAATCAGGAGGAAACATAGTGCAGATTTTCCCCTTAGCCTTCCACTGCAGGGTTCTTGCACCTTCTTTTGAAGCAGCAAGTGCTGGTCACTGTTGGCAACAGGATACTGGGCTAGATGGGGCCCCTAGTCTGACCCAGTGTGGCTGTGCCTATGTAACTAAACAGGAAACTAAACTGTACTTCAGAGCCCTGAGATCAGCCCTTCGCATGGGCACCTCATTCTAAACCAGCCAGAGAGCCACATTTCTGCAAAGGCTCCGTCCAGCCCTAATTCCATCCTGTGCAGCAGAGGGTCCCTCCCACCGAGCCTTGAGACAAACCTGATAATGTGGAGATGGCTAGCGGCCAGGACAGCCGTGTTCACACGGCTGCCTGCTTCTGAGACAAACAGCTGTGGCCTGGTGAGGCCCGTCTCCCCTGTGCTGCGGGGAGCGTAATTTGCTCTTCTTCAAATCTTAATGTCTCTGACATTAATAAAATATCCCACTGCACTTCTGAGGCTCCCGCCAGCAGCATCCAGCTCCCCGTTCATTGTTATTCACTTGCTGAGCTGACTGCAGAGCAGACTCTTGGGCCTTGTGCACGCAGCTGCTTCTGGATTCGAGGGCTCCTTTGGAGGATGCTGCCAGAGGAGCGTGTCACTTTGAGAGCAAGATGCACAGACCCTCCTCCACCTGCGTCCCCTCAGCCTTCCCCACAGCAGAGACCAGGGCTCCAGTCTCCCTCCGGCTGTCTGTGAAGGGAAAGGCTGAGCAGCCTGACTGAGATGGGCCCCAGCTCAAACCATGGATCTAGACATCCCCAGATTTTCAGGAGATGCCTGGAGTCTGAACCTGGTTCCAGATCTGAATCTAACAGCTGGCCCCCATATCTATAACGACCAAAACAGAATCACCAATCTCAACACCCCCAATGCATGGGGTCAGAAAGGATCCAAATCTGGATCCAGGTTTTACAGCTCGGGCTTGTCCACTCCCCATCAGCCTATAAAATATCTCCCAAGTTCCTGTGGCCGTTAGGAAAAGCATGTACCTGTTGGAAGCTGGCTCCCTTCCCCTCCTCTGCGGCACGGCTGCTGTACCATGCCCTACAGCACCCCCTGCTGGGAATGGCAGGGACTGGAATAGTTGGGAGCTCCCTCACAGTCTTGCCTCCTTCTTTACAGTTCCTGTGCTGGGAGAGGCTGGCAGGCAGTCCCAATAGAGAAGAGGGCCTCTCCTTAAGGAAGACAGAAGGTGCCAGAGCCTGCTGCCTGTATTCCCTGCACTGGAAACAAAGCCATGATGCATGTGTACTCAGACAAGGCAGAACCGAACTGGGTCCACTCTATGATGATGGAGGGCCAGGGCTTGTACCAAAGGGACACCTCCTGTTTATCCCGTCCCTGGGGAAGAGACAGAGCTGAGTGGAGTCTGTGAGTGGGGATTGGCAGGTGGGGACTAGACCTTTCCCTCTCCCTGGGGGATGGAGCTGGGTCCAAGAGCAGGGCCTGCAGGATCTACTATTCTCTCCCTGGGTTAGCAAAGCTGATTCCCTTAGGTGCCAGCAGCGCCTCCCTGTGCTCTCAAGGCAAGCGGAAGGAAAGTACCTCGTGCTGGGATTTCATTGCAATTTCCATCAAAGCCCACTTTAGCCAGAGGTCTGTGTTTCTTGGGGCCGTTTCTCCCATCGGGGTCTGTGCACATTGTGTGGGGCAACCACAGTGCTCTGCCTGCCTGTCTGGAATAAGAGACAGCAAGCTCCCTTTCCCGCCATGCAAATATTCCCCCTTCCCCCCCTATACCTAAAGACTTGACCTTCCCCATACACACGTGCCTACAAGGAGAGGGATGGTCTTGTGGTTAATATCCAGGCGTAGGAGGCTGGAGATCTTAGCTCTCACTCTGACTCTGCCACTGAATCCATGTGTGCAGGTCACATCTCCGCTCTGTGCCTCAGTTTCTCCATCACTCTAAGATGGGATAACAACTAGGCAGACCTGTCCCACCCCTCACAGGCTCATTTGCGAGGTGCCTAGGCCCAGATCCTTAGGCTCCTAAATAGCTTTTACACCCATTAAAATCACTGGGAGTTAGGTTCCTAAATACTTTTGAGGATCCAGGCCCTAGATAATATGGTTCTTTTTAAGCCAATCTCATGATCTTCGGGCACTTGCCTCATGATCTTTGAATGCTTGGGGTTGACTGTGCAGGGAGAGGCCTGGAAATGCCCATCCCCACTAAATCTATGATCAGGCAATGGGAGTGAAACCAGTTTCTCCAGCAAAGGAGCATCCAGCCCTATGGAGACATGTTTATAGCCTTTCCCTATTGCCTGTCCTGGTTGGTTCCTGGAATAGCTCTCTGGGCAGAGCAGCTCAGGTTTTACTGGCAGTGCCCCCAAATGCATGAGCTGATGGGTCCTCACTCACCCATGGAGACAGACACACACCCTAGTGATTCACCTTCATTCCCAGTTAACACCAATCCCCCTCTCTCCAGATACCTTCAGACCAGGACACCCTCCACCCCCACCCCCGGCTGCTTCCTTCTCCCATCTCAGTCGGGTCGGTTGCAAGGAGGCAGGAGTTACTTACTGTGACGGTTTTTATTCGTCCCAGTCGTCTAGTGCAGCTCCAGCCTGAACGATTTATTAACAAAGTGCACTGCTCCCCTTCGTCACAGGGCTCCATCCCGCACCACTGCTTACTGGCAATGAGCTGAGCTGCCAGAGAGAGCAGGGGAGGGAACGGAGCATGGGGAGGGGAGGGAGAAATTATAAGGGTTATGAAAGAGGGTAGGGTACAAAGGGGAAAAAGATGAGTGTATATAGGGATGGATAGAAAGGGGTGTGTGTGTGTGTATAATATATAGGAGAGACAGATGTGTATGGGGATGGATGGAGAGACAGATGTGTATATAGAGATGAATGGATAGATGGGTATATATAGAAATGGAGAGACATATGTATGGGAATGGATAAATAGATTGGTGTATATATAGCATTGGATGGATACATAAATGAGTGTATATAGGGATGGATGGATAGAAAGGTGTATATAGGAATGGAGAGACAGATGTATATGGGATGGATGGACAGACATGTATATACAGAGATGGATGGATAGATGGGTGTATATTGGGATGGATGGATAGAAAGGTGTATATATAGGGATGGAGAGACAGATGTATATAGGGATGGATGGATAGATGTGTATATAGAGAGACAGATATGTAGGGGGATGGATAGATAGATGGGTGTGTATAGGGAAAGAAAGATGGGTGTATATAAGGATGGATAGATAGGTATATATGAGGAGCAAGACGGCACAAGATTAAACAAGAACAGGAACAATTAAGGAAAGTAAAATCAAAGAGTGGAAAGAAGGGTTGAGTTATCCAAAACAAGGAGAGCAGGAGATAAAATAAGAGCAAAATAAAATGTGTCAAAGGGGCAGAGGAGAAAGGGAGAGAGAATTGAGGCCATTGGGGACAGCTGATGCAGAAAGTTACAATCTGTATCATTGTAGCACCTTTGAGCAGCCTCTTGTGTTCCCCACGCATAGGGATACCTGCCACCTGTGAGGGACACATTCCCTAAGCAAAGCAACCTGAGATGACATGTCCCTCCCTCCCCAGGGCTCCACATGGCCCCTGACAGCTGTGGGCATAGCAACACTCCTGCTCGGATCAGTGGGGCTTTCTTTGCAGCACTCTTTTCAGCGGGGCCTCAGCACGGCTCATGCTTCCCTGCAATTGTGCAGTGCCCAGGAATGGAGAGGAGTTCACTTGTGAAGCTGGACTTCCCAAAATGTTCAGAGCCAGATTTTCAGGGGCTCGGCACCCACAAACAGGCCAGATTTTCCAAAGACCTTTGCACTCCCCCACCACCATGCTTAGGGGTCTGCAACCAACAGGTATAAACCCTGATACAGCCGGATGTTGCTGGACCATGAGTGTTCTCAATGAGCAGGCGCGCGTGTGTGTGTCACTATGGACCCCACCCAGGACTGTTTGACTGTGTGTCATGTCACCTGTATGGTTAGCAGCTCCCAGTGATGATAGGGGCCTGTGTTTCTGGGCCAGGCAGGGGTGCTGAGAGCCACTGAACTAAACGCTAAACCTGCATGTGATGGAAACCGCTTCAAGCCAGGGGGCGCAGCCTCACCCCTAGTTCCAGCCCCTCTGGGAGCAAGAGGATCTGAGTTCTGTGGCTGCTGTCATCATAAAGTCCCAAGCGACCATGGCATGCATAAGAATGAGAACCAAGAAGCCACAGGCAGCCTTATAGCCCTGGACCATAGCTCTCTGGAGCAGTCAGAGATCTCTTACCATCCACACAGGCAGGTTTTGCCTTCGTTGTGCCTGCGACTTGGCCTCTCCTGCAGGCACAGCGTGCTGTCTGCCAGGCGATCATCCTCCTGGGGTGGCTAAGGTCTCTGTTCAGTGCCGTAATCTCACACGTCCCCACCTCCAGCTCCTTCCCTGCAACGAGACACGGGGACATCCAGCAGCCACTGCACAGTCAGAGCACCAGGGCAGGGCACCTGCGCTCAGGGTGCAGCCCTTGCAAGAACAGGAGGTGGGAGTCAGGGCGGCTGGGTCCCATGCCCAGCTCTGTCACTGACTTGCTGTGTGTTCTGGGCCAACAGAGTCAAACGAAGCCACTAATTTTTCGATGCCTCTGTTTCTTGGGAGCCCAGCCAGAGCCAGCTAGGGCCTGGTTCTCAGAGGGGCTACCAGCCTGACGCTCCCATGGACTTTAGATGGTGGAATGAAACCTAAACCCTACAGAGGTCCAAATCCATCAGTCCCTATTGAGTTCAGTGGGAGCGGTTCCTCCATGGGACTTGTGCCTGAGTCAGGACAACTCTGGACATGGCCCAATCTAGAGAAAAGGCTTTTCACCTCCCCCCTGGCCAGGCACCGAGCACCTTCCCTCAGCTCCTTTCCTGTCCCATGGGGTCTGGGAGTGGCTTACAACATAAGCAGGGTGCCTCTCCCCTGATCAAGGGGAAGAGGGGGAGTCATTCAAACAGCTCTACTGTGATCCCAAGCACAGTTTGCAGCTGTGGCATCTCTCTGTTTCTGACAGTCCTGCTCCTTCAAATGAAAGAAACCTCACCTGTTTGCCATTTACCCTATTAGCTGGATAAAAACACTTGCTAATTCCCTGCATATTTTTCCAAATTGCACAGATGAAAAGAGATGAGATCACTGGAATTTATATGGAAGCATTTGGCAGGCCTTTTCCTATTTATTTGGCCTGTAATATATAAATTCAATCTGGATCTCCCAGAGTAAGCTATTTGTTATCCGAGTAAGTAGATGTGGGTGGGTGGGTAAGATGTTTCTATTAGAATGGCATTCATCATGACTTGCCTTGGACTATGTTGTTTTATGCCTTTGTTTTGATTAATTAGGGCCCAGTCCTTTATTCCTCATGGCAGTCGTAGCACTGAAGTCAGTGGGGGAAGGATTCCAGGAGCAGGCCCTTCATTCGGGCATGTCTACACAGCAAAAAACCCAACAACAACAACATCTCTGCAGCGAGGAGTCTCAGAGCACAGATCAAATGACTCAGGCTTCTGGGGCTGGCATTGCGGGGCTAAAAATAGCTGTGTAGACGTCTGGGCTTGGGCTGGAGTTGGGGCTGTGAAACCAGGTGAGCGGGGAGAGTATCGGCGCCAGGGCTCCAGCCCGACCATCTACATGGCTATTTTTAGCCCTGCAGCATGAGCCTGAGTCTGTTGGCCTGGACACTGAGGGTCGGTGGGTTTATTTCTTTGCTACTAGTAAATGGTTTGTTTGGGGGGGAGGGTGTTATGGGGTTTTCTGGTTGACTTTTTAAACTTTGGGAAGCTAGCTATCAAGAGGAGTGAGGAGGTGCCATGGTCAGGGCTGGGACACCTGGGACCTTGGACAAGTCACTTAGGCTCAGATCCTCAAAAGTATTTAGGCACCTAATTCCCACTGATTTCAATGGGAGTTAAGCTCTGATCCTTATGTGTCTTAGTTTCTCTGTGCCTCGGTTCCCCATCTGTACAATGGGGATAGTAGCACTGCCCTACCTCCCGGGGCGTGAGGATAAACATATTAAAAATGGTGAAGCGCTTTGAGATCTATTGTTGAAAAGAGCTACAGAAGAGCAAGGTATGATCATTCAAAGAGTGTTAGGCAATCGGATGTTATGGTGATGCTGGCCATGTAAGTACCTATGATAGCTAGAGATAGGTCTCAATTGGGATTATTTAGTCTGCAGAAGAGAAGAGTGAAGGGGGATTTGATAGCTGCTTTCAACTACCTGAAAGCGGGGTGCCAAAGAGGATGGATCTAGTCTGTTCTCAGTGGTAGCAGATGACAGAACAAGGAGCAATGGTCTCAAGTTGCAGTGGGGGAGGTTTAGGTTGGATATTAGGAAAAACTTTTTCACTAGGAGGGTGGTGAAGCTCTGGAATGGGTTACCTAGGGAGGTGGTCGAATCTCCTGCCTTAGAGGTTTTTAAGGTCAGGCTTGACAAAGCCCTGGCTGGGATGATTTAGTTGGGGATTGGTCCTGCTTTGAGCAGGAGGTGGGACTAGATGGCCTCCTGAGATTCCTTCCAACTCTGATATTCTATGATTCAGTTCCTGAGTGTGTGGAAAACAAGAGCTAAACTCTGATCCAAATGGGCTGTCCATGGAATGGACCGAACCAGTGAACTCTGTCAAATCTTAATACCTCCAAGCGCTGGCGCTGAGTTCTGGCCCCAAAAGCAGGTCTGTGTTTGATGGGTCGGGGTCATCAGGAAATATAAAAAACCCACTGAAAATATTTTCTAAGTATGTTTACACTTCAATAATAACCTTCAGCTCCCACTCAAGTGAACGGGAGTTGGGCATTTGCCACATAACAGAATCAGGCCCTTAATTCATAGCAAACGGAGGGCAAAACATTACAAAGCTTTCAGAACTTCTTTGATCCTTAAATCTATGGTCCTCATCTGGCCTCACATAACAATAGTGTCTGAACACCTCACAGCGTTTGAATGTATTTATCCTTAGTCTTTTCTTTCTTTTTTTTTTTTTTATTGATCTGAAAATATAGCCACTTCTTTCTTCAGCAACAGCTTCAGCCTGCAGTCATGCTGAGTAAGTGGGATGCAGTTGCTTTATTCTTCTTGTGTGGCCTGCTGGGTGGAGCATCTCTGTTGTCCTGACAAATACTGAGCTGGCTCCTGCTCCCACTAACAGGAGAATAAAACAGGAGGGACTCCACTGAAGACGAGCAAGGAAGGAGAGTTTTATTGCACTCGCTGTCTGGTCTCTTCCAGTCGCACCTAGCGCTCCTTCTGGTTGAAAGCCAGCAGAAAACCTACACTGCTATACCTTGTGCCAGGCTCTCTGCCGGGATTCCTGGACAGCCTGTCTCACCAGCACAGCCACATTTCCACAGAGCGAGTGCCCTGCCCCTCCGGGCAGACTCTGGAGTGATGTGATCAGGCCTGACTCTCTTAAATGCTCAGCTGCCCCTCTAACCAGCTGGCCAGAAACCGCTGTGGGTCCGTGCTCTGCTCCACCTGCCTCTCCCCTGAACTGCAGGCTGCTTGGTTTCAATGCTGGGCCCAGTTTGAAACATGCCGGGGTCAGGCACTGTGGAAAATTCACTCAGAGCTCAGGATGAGCCTTGAAGACATGAAGCGGCATCTCTTTGGGTCAGCCTCTGGCTCAAGGGAATAAGCCATCCAGCTCAGACTGTCTCTCTCTGTCCACTGCCCGGATGCTCAAGTGTTAGAGCGACTTCCATGGATGGATGGATAACTAGCTAGCATGGTTTTCAGACACAAATTGACTCCATCCACTCCCATCAGCTAAACCAGCTTAGAAACCAGGTTAGCTGGAAGCATTATTCAAGCCAAGTTTATGCCCAGTTCCTTACACTTGGTTCAGAGGCCAAAGTGGGCTCCCAGCTTGCAACCTGAGTCGCAGATCCCTTTAACAGAAAGACTGTCTCATGGACCCTCCGCTGTCATCTGTGCTTCTGAGGCCGAGATGGACGCCCAGCCTTCTACCCAGCCCTGGGAGCTATGGACATGCAGTTCCTGGTGCTGCGAAAGGCTTTCAGTACAGATGTGGGGTGAAATGGGACTCCTGGGGGAATTCAGTGGCAAAACGCCTGCTGAGTTCAATGGACCCAGGCTAGTAAACTTGGCATTTAAAGTGGAAGAGCAGGGGAGTTCGTCCCTGGAAGGGTCTGGGTAACTGAGACAATGTGGGTTTTAAATGCACATCAGAGGCAACACTGCCAAATGCCAATGGACAGCTCCAGTTTGTACTTGGTTATGAATCCAAAGCCTCTGTTCCTCGGGGCAATTATTTAACACGCTGCTCTCCCTCCCATTACATTGAAATTAATTGTGTGCCTGGCATTCGAAGTGTTCCTAGATTTAAAACAGCCAGTGCATGGAACTCTAGATCTCTCTTTGCTCCTGCTTCTAGCTCCTCTGCAATCAGCCCCTTGAAAACAGCACTGAAGAGACGGGGCGTTTTCTTCTCCTCTCCTCTCCTCGGGTGACGTGAATGAGACATCTTCAGGAGCATCAGTCTGTATTAGACAGAGAAAAGCACCACATGGAGAGAGACAGGAGCAGGAAAAATTCACTGGGCTGAGATGTGCACCCCACAGACCATTCCTAAGTGATGGGTCAATAACACTGACAGCCCCTTGTCATTACCGAATTTTAAAAAATGCACACACCAGTCACCAGGGAGAATCTGTTAGGAAGGGAGTCTGTGGATAAGTATTAGGGGCTTCAGCCATCATTCCTGGCCTCTGCTGGGTGCAGGCAGGGTCACTGCTGAAGAAGCAACCCTATGGTCTGCTACAAGCAGTCACAAGTGTTTTATAGGCAGCTCCAGCGTGAGCCATGTTTGGCATAGTGTTTGGTAGCTTTGAAGCCAGTGCTGTTTGCTGCCTACATCCAGGCATCCTCTGGGCCAAATACTGGTTCCAATGAAATCAGTGGGAGATTTGCCATTGATTCAGCAGGGATTATGGTTTGGTTTGGGATATGCCTTGGGAGTCTCTGGGATCTGCATCAGGGGGATTCCCCATTCCCCCTGCCCACACATACACTGCCAATTAGCTGTGGCTATTTGGATGATGGGCAATTTCAATAATGTCTGGAGGAGACTGTATGAGTCACACGTTGCAAAACGCTCCAACACAAGAATGATGGCAGCTTGGAAAGCATCTAATATGGATCCAAACTAAATCCTCTTCTACAGAAGTGGGCGCTGCCAGCTCTGCATTCATACACAACTGCACACCCCCAGGAAGGCAAGAGAACTGCTCTGAGTTGTTTTATTCCATCATAAGCAGAGTGAGAAGAAACTCTCGAGCAGAGCAAGGGCACTGAGAACCACGGCTCTGAAAACATTAAGGTCTCTCTGAAATTTCTCTGCTCATTTGCTTCAAGGGAGTGGTAATTTCAAAATTTGCTCAGAGCCATTCAAATTCTATGCTCTCCAGGTACCCAGCCAGGGAGAGAGGGGGTCTTTTTGGACCACTGTTTTTTAAATCAGAACTCCCCTTGAAATTACTGGAAACCACTTCCCCCTCCACCAGGACACAGGCATGCACCCCACTTCCCCCTCCACCAGGACACAGGCATGCACCCATCCACCCAGCCACACGCACACACATTTGAGCATTATACTTTGCACTTGCCTAGAGAACATTAACAGATTAATCTGCCCAACCCACATCTGATATAGTTAAGTGCAACTGTCCCCATTATACAGACTGGAGCAACTAAAACACATGTGTGTCAAATTGAGACCGGGCCAAATTCTCACTTACTCCACTGTGAATCAGGAGTGACTCCACTGAAGTTACTCTGGATTTACATCAGTGCCACTCAGAGCAGAAATTTGGCCCAGAAAGGTCACATGATTTGCTTAAACCCACCCAGCGAGTTAATGGCAGAGCTGAAGTTTGAATTTAAGATTTCACACCTCTCTGACTAGGCTTTCTCTTACCCATTTGCTAAGCAGGGCTTTCTTGTTTAATATCTTAAATCAGAAAGACACTGGGGTTCCTCTCCTCTGACATTTGCAATCTGCCCTGGCCCCTTACCTCTAACAAGGCTTTACAAATTGCCCAGGGGGGGGTTGTGGAGTCAGGAGCATTGCACCCTCTAGCTGTCCTATCTTATAGCTCTGCCAACCCAGCTGATGCTTTAGCAGTTCTAGCCTCTTCCATGCCTGAGGCCAGGCTTGAACTTGTCTCTTGCTTGGCTGAGTAATGCTGCATCATTTGAATTATTGCACAAATGTTTAGTTACAGTTGGTAATCGTGGCATTATGTATGGATCCACATGGCTCAGCAACGCTCCTCTCACATCCTCATTTGCAAGCGCAGCTTCTGGAGGCGAGGGAGATGCGGCCGACTCGCTGAAGCGCTCAGCGTAATGGTGCCGATTCAGGGGGTGAGCAAGCGTCTTGGCACGGTTTGTTCAGGTTGCTGCCAGCCCCGGCAGTCACGCGGCAAATTAGCAGCAAGAAAGCGGAGGAGAAGATTGAATGGCAATTCAGTTACGTAGCACGGGGCCTGTCCTTTGAGGTGCCAAGCAACCTCAATTCATGCTGGAGTCATAGAATATCAGGGTTGGAAGGGACCTCAGGAGATCATCTAGTCCAGCCCCCTGCTCAAAGCAGGGCCATTCCCCAACTAAATCATCCCAGCCAGGGTTTTGTCAAGCCAGGCCTTAAAAACCTCTAAGGATGGAGATTCCACCACCTCCCTAGGTCAAGGGGCACAGCACCCCTGCAGGATTGAGCCCCACAAAAGGGGAGTGTTCTCAGCCATTTTCACCCCAGTTTCCATACCGTTTTAGCAGCTTCTCTTCTAGTTTCCCACTGTCTTTCCTTGGGTCCTGTGTGAAACCCTCCTCCTCCGTGTTGTAAGCAATTGGGAGACAGACCAAACAGTGCTGGAAGTGAATTTCATTTCAGCTATAAAAAGGATCAGTACTGCATGAGATACTATCAAAAGACGAGAGAGAGAGAGATTCCAGCTCTCATCCAATATAGATGTCTGGCCATCTCCAAGACACCTCTGGAAACCAGCTGAGACAACACTGGAAAGTGGGACACTGAACTAGATGAAGTTCAGTCACTGAAAACATACAGTGTCCCTGAGTTTGAAGGAAAAGGGAAACTGACAGTGCTCTTCAGGGTTTGTTTGTTTTTTAACCTGGCAGTTTTCCTTTCTCTGTCCTACTTTCAAGTTGCAATCCACACTATATGGGATTCTGTACAATTAAAGAGAGTTCATTCCCAAGGCAGCTTATTTTAATTTATCCCGTGTAAATATAACAGCCCCAGTCACTGTGGCACTAATATTTTGCACTTTGTAGCACCTTTCACCTAAGCACCTTTACCCCTGTTAATAAACAATCCTCAGTAAACAATGATCTTCAGTTCACAGATGGGAAACCAAGGCAGAGAGAGACTAAGTGACTTGCCCATGGTCCCACAGGAAGTCTGTGGCAGAGCCCAGGGTTGAACCCAGACTTCCTAACTTCCAGTCCTGTGCTTCAGACCTTAGAGTCAACTTTTTCCCAGGGTATCTCCACATCTTCAGGGAGATATTGTCTTATTAGCACATCCCCACTCATGATGGCACAGACCACTTCCCTTCCCCCTGGATGACACCGCAACTGCCTTGCATGGAGAGAAATCATTAGGGAAGTACTGACTGTATCTCACGCTCTTTCTAATGAGTTTTAGCAGCTGGTAACAGGGAGGAGAGGCAGACCCATCTCTTGGGCCAGCTCTGACCTAGCCCCATTTGACCCAGTGCAACATGCAGGCCCAGCATGCTTAGGAGGGAAGAGCAGCCCCAGTTTCCTCGCTGAATGGCTCAGCTCACAAGACTTAGACCCTCAGACACCCAGTTCACAAAGAGGTGAATCCTCCCCCTACTGCAGGCCAGTGTCTCTCAAATTGAAAACCAGTCCATGGTTCTGGACAAGCACCTGGCAGCTAAAGACTGAGCCTAATGGGAGACTGAACCTCTTCTCCTCTGGGGAGCCCTTGCTGGAAAGTTTGCCCCCAACCCTTACAGAAGGAGATGCTAACTCTGCTATGCGAAATCCCAAAGAGGAGTGGGATCCGTGCAGGTTGCATGGCACCAGATGGCTCTGATGCAGGCTCTGGCGGGGGCATGTGGCAGAAGGCGACACAACCCCTTTAAAACTCCCCCTGTCTCAGCTGGCACAAGCCAGCAGCCTTGGCAGGCATATGATACAGCGGAGACGTTACCTTCCTTAGGTGGATGAGAATACAAGAGCCAGAAGAAGAGGAGGCAGCAAAGCGTGGCACCAATCCCTGCAGAGAGCTCTCTCCAGCCGGCCAGCATCCTGAGTGGGCTGGGAGGGGGGGGGGGAGGCAGGGCTGGGCCCCCCTCTCACGCTGCAGGAAGTCTTGGTCCCCTCTAAATCCAACTACCAGGGACGTCTCCACCTGGCACAGGGCAGCCCAGCATGGCTGGGGAGCAGCTGCATTCCCTTCAGAGGAGAAGCAGGAGCAGGAGCAAGAGCAGGTGCAGGTGCAGGGGCACTGGAACCATTTGTACAGTGGGGGTGCTGAGAGCTGTTGAACCAAACTGTAAACCCTGGATGTGATGGAAACCAGTCAAGCCGGGGGAGGAGGGGCAGCAGCCCCCCTAGTTCCAGCCCCTCTGAGCAGGAGGAGGGCTGCAGCCAGGGAGCCCCCAGCTCCAGCCAGGCAGGAGAACTGCAGCTCCAGGGGCACAGACTGGTTCCTTTAGTACCTGGGTCACCGCATGCCAGCCTTGCAGGCCGACCCCACGCGCGGGGGTGGGGGGGATCTGCCCCTCTCGAGGGTGGCTCCTTGTCACAGCTGCCTGCACCGTCCTGTGCTCCTGGGCCAGGCGGGGTCAGACTCCCCCCCTCCGCGGGTTGGATTTGTCTAAAGCCCAGTTTCTTCCAGCGGCTGAAATCCGAAAGTATCCAGAAGATGCAGCCGGTACACCCGGCTTCTCTTTGGGGGCCAGTGCTCCAGCGAAAATTCCTCTGCTGCCTGGCGGGGGCTAGAGGGAGCCCGGAGCCCTGGGCAGCTCCTTTGCATTCAGCCCGCAGAGCGGCTGCTAATATTTCCCCGCGGCTTGATGCAGTTTGCCAGGCGAAAGCCAGGCGGTAATTCTCTCCCCGGCACGGCACGCAGCAACTCTGCGCTTCCCTCCCGCAGCTGGGCAGGGAGCGAGGCGGGCGACAGGAGGATTCACGATACGGATGGGGAGGGGTAGCAGCCTCCCCCTTCCCCCCCGGCTGCACCTTTGCAAGCTGACTTGCTCCGCTGGGCGGGTGGCCCTTCCCGGTAGGGGGGGCGCCAAGCTCGCTGCCCGGAACTGGGCTCGCTAACCTGTGGCGGGTACCCAGGAGCAAATAGCCCCCGCCATCCCGGCTCAGCTCAGCAAGCGGCAGGGGAATCCCAGGAAGCGCAGCCGGGGTGGGGGGGGATCAGCCCCGATAGGTATGTCTCCCCCCCCCCCCCGGGGAAGCTGAGACTTGCCACAAAGCCCCCTCCCCCACTGCCCCCCTCTCTTGGGTGTCAGCTCGCTGCAGCCTGCGGATTGCAACCCCTCCCCCAGTGCTGCTACAGCCCCGCGCCCACGGCTAGGAGCGGCGCGTCTCTTCAGCCAGTGCGGGGGACCGCGGCGCTTCTGCCTCCTCCGAGCATCCCCGCGGGCGGCTCTGGCAGAGCCTCATCTCCCCCTCCGCCCCGGCCGTGCAAGGAGCCCCCCGCCCGCGGTCCGTGCAGCCGGGGCTGCCTCCCGCCCCCGCGGAGCCGCTGCCCGGGGGCGGGGTCCCGGCGCAGGGGAAAGTTTTCTCGGCGCGCGGCGGCGGCTCTCCGGGACCGAGTGTCCCCGCGGGAAGGGCCGAGCTGCAGCGCCTCCGCAGGCCGCCCGGCCTGAAGCTGCTGCAGCCTCGCCGGGTCCGGCTGGAGCGGGGAGGAGTCGCCCCCTGAGCCCGGGGGCAAGGCCGGCCCGCACGCAGCACTTCTCAGCTCCAGCCCGGTCAGAGGGGGAGGCCGCGGGTACAGCCTGGCGGGGGTGAGCGGCTTGGGGCTGGGGTGCCCAGCACTGGGGCCTGGGGGGGATGGCCAGGGGAGGCAGTGGGATGCCCAGGCGCTGGGGCGGGAGGGCTGGGATGGCAGGGGGAGGTAGTGGGATGCCAGCGCTGGAGGGGGGTTGGGATGCCCAGGGGGAGGCGTATGTGGCAATGCCACGCTGGGGTGGGTGGGATTTGCCCAGGGGGAGGTAATGGGATGCCTGGGGCAGGTACTGGGATGCCCAGCGCTGGGGGGGGAGGGCTGGGATGGCCAGGGGGAGGTAGTGGGATACCCAGCGCTGGGGGGAGCCTGGTGTGCCCAGGGGGAGGTAATGGGATGCCTGGGGCAGGTACTGGGATGCCCAGCACTGGGGGGGAGGGCTGGGATGGCCAGGGGAAGGTAGTGGGATACCCAGTGCTGGGGGGAGGCTGGGATGCCCAGTGGGAGGTGGTGGGATACCCAGCGCTGGGGGGAGGCTGGTGTGCCCAGGGGGAGATACTGGGATGCCCAGCACTGGGAGGGGGGCCTGGGATGCTCAGGGGATAGGCACTGGGATGCCCAGCTCGGGGGCAGGGAGGATGATGTTGCTGGGATGCCCAGCTCACCCCCTGGCATGGCTGTGGTGCTTAACAACAGGCCCCTCTGGCACAGCTGTGGTGGGTGGCTGCTGGGGTGCTCGGCCCTCTCCTGGGCTAGCTGGGGCTTCTGTCGTGGTGCCCAGGCCTTGCACAGGGGGAGACACGACGAGCCTGCAGCAATACCTGTCTAGTCCAGCTCTCTGGCTGTCGGGGGATGGCTGCTGTGTGACCACTTCTGGGGCACTTCTGTGGTTTCTTTTTGTGGCTGAGAGCTCCAGACTGCTTGGGTCTGCTGCACGGTGCAGGGGGAGGCGGAGTATTCTAGGGTCCCGAATGGCAGGACCTCTTGGCTGAGACCCCACACGCTCACCACATCTGCCTGGCTTAGGTCTTGATGGGACATAAGGCCCCGGTTCCCAGAAAAAAAGGAGTGAGACAGAGAAAGGTACAAAACTGGAGATGAGCTTCAACAAACTTCTGGCCCAGTCCTTAGCCCCCACTCCCGCCCTCAAACCTGGATCTGGATCCGAATTGACTCCTATCTTTATAATGGGCTGGACCAATCCTTCAGGTCTGAACACCCCCCACATTGGGACCTGGATCTGGACGGGAAAGGTGACGGGGCATCCATCTCATCCCTGGCACTGATGGAGAACAGGCAACAGCCTCCTGCCCCTCTGTCTAGTGCCACAGATTCCATTCAAACACAGTAACAGGAGCTAGTTCATTACCAAAGGCAGCTCCAGCTTTAACCCCTGCTACACATACACCTTCTCAGCCCTCTTCTTTGATTTGGGGGAAATCAATACACGTTTTCCGCCACAGCAGCGCCTGTGACTAGTTTGTTAACTATGAGGACTCCTGAATGAATAGCGCTCAGGCAGGTAATTTACCAGCAGATCTGAGAGGGGATAAAGGGAAACCAATATAAATAGTCAGTAATAAAACTGTTTACTGACACCAGGCCTTCTTTTAATGAGATTTGTATGCAGGGGAGGGCGCCTCTGATAAGCTCTCCAGCTTACAATTATTGACTCTTGTCCAGTGGAGCCACAAAGCAGGGAGAGACTATCTTCATAAAGCCCCTGATCACATTAATCGAGAAGGGAGCTGGAACAGAGTTGAAAAGGAGCCGGGGCACGAGTCAGCGTTATTAGTGCTGCTAGGATGGGACCTAATGCTACAGCACAGTGCCAAGACCACTCAACTCCTAGGCACCCTGCATGAGTGGGCGCGAGATGCAGACACATCTGCCTTGAAAACACTGAGAGCTCTAGTGATTTTGCAAGAGGCAGTGCTAATGATTTTCCTGCATGCTTCAGGAGTTATGCAACCTTGGCCCCAGACTGCGATGATGATCCTTGACCTTTCTATTGCGCCTTCCACCTGAAGTAAGCAGGAGTAGCCTTATTTTACTGATGGGGAAACTGAGGCACAGAGAAGTTATTGGCCTGCTCCTTAGAGATGATAAGTATCTGCTTCTCGTCTTGACATCAGCTGGACTTTTTGGCGGGGGGAGAGGGGAGGCTCAGCGCCTCTGAAAATATGGCTGGAGGTGTCTTGAGTTGCTTCCAGTAATTGAAGCAGCCAGAGTCAGTGGTTGCTTTTGATCTGAGTGAGTTGCCCAATATCACAGAGCAAATCAGTGGCAAAGCTGGGAATAGATCCTAGACTCCCAATTCCCTTTTTGCTCTACGCACTAGACTACACTCTCACCAGAGGTGAGACTAGAATTCAGGTGTCCTGACTCGCAACCATCAGAGGTAGGAAGCTGTAGCTGTAGGAAGCTGTCCTGTACCCACTGGGGAATGGATCATGGGCTCGCCAGCCTTTCCCCACTCTCATGATGCTGCATGCACTTCCATGCCCTCCCATATCTCCCTCCCTCAATCAGTTCCCATCTAACCTGGTACCAACAGGGCTTCAGCTTGGTTAATGCTGCCCCTGGTGGGAGGCCACCAGCAGCACTGAACTGATCCTTGCTCAGAGAAATGCTTGCTGCATACATAACCCATCACGCTGAGCGCAGTCCATGCAGCTCTCAGTGGGGAAAAGTAATGCGGCAGCCCCTCCCCAAATAGCAGTGCCGAGATTGCTGGGTAGATGAGCACGGGAAGGACATGGACTGGCAGATGCCTTAGTAAGCTGGCAGGATCTGGACAGCTGTCTCCACTAGAGCGGCCTTGTTATGGGTTGGACTGAACCTTATTGAACTGGGAAGGGGGATGTGTGTGTAACTGCTGCCCTTCATTTAAGGCAGTTGGAGCTTAATTGTTTCTTACTTTATGGAACAATAGCTGGAACAATAACAGCCTCCACCCAAAACACAGGCTCATTGGAGGGGTTTCGCTGGCTATTGTTCTATGTGGGTTTGTGTGTCTGTGCAAGAGAGACGGAAAGGCCAGAGGAGCAGAGACAGAAGCAGGCGATAACACAAGAGAGCAGGGGCCAAAAAGCCCCTGTACAAGTACTGGGAGTGTGGCCCTGAGAAAAGCTTTTGGGCTAGGTGCTGGCTAGAAAGGGTTTGGGATTCGGAACTGCAAGTAAAGAAACTGTCTCCTGTTGTTTGATTCCTCCTACATTCAAGGAAATAGGACTTTGCACATTCTCTGTAAAAAATCAGCATTGGATCAAAGAAAGCTGACTCCCTCATCAATTTCTCCTCCTACCGGAAACAACCCTCCGCACCCCAACTGGGCTAACAGCTCGGGTCAGAAAGGGGTAACACTTTCATTTGCACTGAGGGCACAACACTATGCTCGTTCAAGCTCAGAGTGCGGGTACCAGCAAGCAAAGAATAGGCTTTGCTGCATATCCAGGGCAAGACCCCTTCTTAGCCCCATCACAAACAGTTCTTGTCTGTGCAGTGGCTGCTGGTGCTAGCTGCAGAGACCTGTCTTTGCTGTCCGGAGCACTTGGAACTGGAGCAGCTTGTGTGCGTGGTAGTGGTGGGCGAACCTTGGGAAGCAAACTGGGGGCAGAAGGAGAGGGTTTCTTTTATAACGTGCTTGCCAGGTGGGAGAGAGGACTAATGAGGCCCTAATTAAAGTCAGCGGGGAGAAATTAAGAGGGGGAAGAATTAGGGCAACACCCTCCTCTAAAAACCAGAAGAGAGGAGATCAAAGGAGAGCCGGGGAACGGAAGGAAAGCATGTTCCCTAATTGTGCTTTGAGCTTCTTCTCTCTGAAGTATGCCCACCCCTCCCTTCTCTGCCCAGCATCTGGCATGGAGGCAGGTCCTGCTGAGGCAGGCATGCAGCTGGGTGTCTCTGGCATGGAAGCGTTTCCTTTGTAGACACTGGTTCTCCATGGGAGCGCCCACAGTCGATATTGACCAGGGTTCCCTTGAGCTCATCCTTCCCCAGGGCAAGATCAGGGCTTGAGCCACTCTCAGTCCCTCACCCGGCCTCACTTGTGGAGTCTGCAGACATCCCAGCGAGGTGGCACTTTGCTCCCATCTCAGTCACTGGGAATTGGACGCCAGGGGGAGCAAAATTAGGCCAGTGCTGAGCAATTCTGAAAATCCTCCCCTGCGGGTGGAGCAGAGGCAGCACCTTAATGGCCCCACCTTCATCGCTCCCTCAAAGCTTGTGTTGCCTCCGGGGCTTAGAGTGTGGCTCTGCTCTGAGATGTGACTGTGAAAATGACACCACGGGGTTCTCTGACTGTCATCTCTGGATGGATTTCTAATCAAGTTTGCTCAGCTTACTAGCAAAGAAAAGGGGGGTTTCCCCCCTAACTGCCAGCCCTCCAAACTCATGTGAGCTAGGATGCACTCTCAACTCCCCTTTCTGTTCTGAAACCCATTGGGATGCAGGACATCTCTGCTTTCACTAGGGGAAATTCTCCCTGGGCAGAGAGCCAGCACAGGCCCACATACCCCTTAAAACCTAGACTGCTTCAGGGCATCAACCAAGCTGTAACTACTAAGAGATGAGGAGGAGATTTCCCTGTGGAGCTGATTATCCCACATCTGCCAACTGTGTGGTTACCTGCACCTTCCTCTGAAGCATCTAGTGCTGGCCACTGGATCCTGGGCTAAACAGCGCATCCAGTCTGGCAATCTGTGTTGTTTTTTTTTAAATGTCACCTTCTGATGGTGGTTATTTATTGCTGTTGGCACAGAGGGACAGGAGGCGTGGTGATCGGATCTCTGTGAGAAGTCGCATGGGTCTTTGATGACAGCGCTTTAGCATTCCAGGAGCGTCACACAGCCCCAGGCCCTATAAAATACACCTCCTGGGAAAGAAGCCCCAATCAGGCAGTGACAAACCAATCCCCAGGTAACTAGCTGCAGCCCCACATTCAGGGTACATCTACACTAGCATGACTGGACAGCAAGAGGATCAGAACAGGGGATGAGGGGTAATAGATGCCTATATAAGAAAAAGCCCCAAATATCAGGACTATCCTTATAGAATTGGGACATCTGGTCACCCTAGTCTACCCTGAAAAGTGCAGGTGTGACTGTAGCACAGGTAGGTATACCAGAGCTAGCTTTAACCTAGCTAGACCGGGTCACAACGGTAGTGAAGATGTGCTGGCACGCCAGGAGTTCTGGGTACATGTTCAGGTTGCTAGTGTGCACCGAAGCTCGTGCTGCTAGGTCTTCACCACTATGGTTAGCTCCACTAGCTAGCCTGGGTTTGCTACAATTTCACCTTCACTCTGCACTAGCAATTGTGGGCACCCCCTTACTTAACCTTTCTCCAGCAAATCCCTTAATGTCTCTTTGGAACTGAACCCAAATCCCCAATCAGTGCGCTAACCCCATGATCATTCTTCCGAGGCCAGCTCTTGGCTCTGCTATTGGCTTGGGCCTGGGCCTAGCAAAGCACTTAAGTACATGCTTAATTGAAGCATGTGAATCATCCTCATGCCTTCAGTGGGATTATTCACATGCTTACGGTTAAGTGGGCACATAAGTTTTTGGCTGGCTTGGTTCCATAGTGCATGGATGGGAACCTCCATCCCCCCCGATGTCCGTGGGTTCTGAATCTAGATGCAGCTGGCACCTGTTTTGATTGTGGGCTGAAGCGATGTAGCTCTGAACAACTCCAGAACCTTCGAGGCAGGTGTCTGTCATCACCTGGGTCCAAACAGTGCAGCTTGCGAGCATCTGGGAAAACATGATTGTGAAACCAGCTAATATTTAATCCAGGGAAAGGCCCAAAGTGTGGGGCAGGGCAGGGTTTGAAATCTGAGCTCTAAACTTTGTGGCTCACTGAAAGCAGTCGCTCTACCTCCCAAAAAAGTCTAAGAAGGCATCTGTAAATGTATCGTACGTTACTTTGTATTATATCAATTAGACAGGAGGGGGGAAAAAAGAGCCTGACCTACCTGCTAGGCTGACAAGTATTTTGATGCTGGAGTATAATATCCAACAGTTCATCTGGGGAAACTCGTTAACGAAATTAGCCTCCCGCAGGTGAGCTCTGACCCAGGGAAAGGACATGAAGGAATAGCAGCTCTTTTAATTTAATTTTAAATGATTTTGAAACACTCTCAAGTGTTCGGACCCCAAAGGCCCTCCAGAGCTTTCATTTATTTTAGTTTCAATCTGAGTGGCTTGGAAAGAAAACACCACATTGGAACAGACTGGTGACTTATCTAGGCTAGTGACTAAGCCTGGCTGTTGAGGAACTGGTCATAATGCAATGAACTAGGCTGTGCCCTCTCATAGGGCGGTAGGAGTTTTTCATGCTTTTATCACTCAGGAGGAAAGTGGGCCATAATCTGTTTATCGTCCGTACCTGTATGGCTCCCACTGTCGTAGCGTGTGAGCACTTCACAACCTGGCAGCAGGGCAGTGCTATTATGATTTTATGGATGGGACACTGAGGCCTAGATCCTCAAAGGTATTTAGGATCCCAGCATAGTTAGGAACCTAAATACCTTTCAGGATCTGGACCAGAGAGATTAAATAATAATAAGTAGCTCTTAGAAAGCGGCTTTACAAAGGAAGGAAGCATCGTTGTCCCCATTTTACAGGTGGAAAAAAAGAGACACAGGAATTTAGCTGAGGTCACCCAGCAGCAAATAGAAGTCAGATCACCTTAGTCCCAGTCCAGTGCTCTGTCCACTAGGCCATACTGCCACCCTTGCCCAAACTCACCCAGGAAGTCTGTGGCAGAGTTTTTGAACAAGGGGCTCCTGAGTCATAGTCTAGGGCTCTACTTGCCTGCACGAGCCTTCCTCTATCAACTCCTCTTTTCCTAATTGGCACTGGATAATTTGGGTCTGAATCCAGTGCCCGTTAGGTGGAAAGACTCCCACTGACTTCAGTAGGTGCTGGATAGTGCCCTTTATGGCCATTAATCAATAGCCTTTGCAGCTCTAATAACATGTAATTAGATGTTTAATTCAGCCTCAAGCTTCCAGGGCGTGCGAGCTGATTGTCTGGCCGAGGAGTCAGACCAGCAGCTGCACTTTTAAAATGGTTTTAGTCCTTACTCGCATAATAGATAATGATTTGATTTCTGTAGCAGTTTCCATAACATCAAGGGGCTTTGCAGTGTCGTAGCCCACAGCATCATAGAAGAAGAGTAGCTGTGGTCCTTTTTGGTCCTTTTCAAACATTATCTACCTGATCTTCACAGCTTTAAAGAGGCCACCAAACTGACTTTCATGTCAAGTGATAATGTGGAGACCACTTGGGGAGAGGAAAAAGAGGGCAGCCTAGAGAAACATTTCGCAGAACCATCGAGAAAGACGCCATCTCCATCAACATGACACTCGGAAGCCAGCACAGACCAGTGCAAGGCTGAAATAAAGGGTGGATTGGTGGGCACCCGATGGTCCTGGGAGTGCAGGAGGAGAGCGAGAGAAAGAAGAGGTAATGATAGCCATTGGGTCAATGGAGACTCATTAACTCAGTTATGTGATTGGTGACTTTTTATTACCCATGTCAGGTGACCAGGGCTAAGACTGAAAAGTCCAATCTCTGAGTAGCACTACCACGTGTCATGACTATTACATCCTCAGTAACGTCCCTGCCCCTTGGCCCTGATCCAAAACTCATTGAAGTCAATGGAGTCATAGTGACTCCAGTGGATTTTGGATCAGGCCTGCTATTGTTATGCATAGGGGTGAAGCCCAGTAATCCCAGTTCTAGCGGCACCTCCACTGGTTGTTCCGTGAGATGAGAAATGACCTCATTAAGGCTCAAGTTCAGCAAAGCACCTGGGAGGAGATTTGTCGTAGGCAGAGAGGGCAGCTGGGTCCCAACTCCCATTGGAAGTCAATAAGAGATGGGTGCCTCCCTCCCAGATGTGTCTTTAGCACTCTCCTGCATCAGCGTGTACTCCATCCAAAGGATGCCAGTCCCACCGAGGCCAATGAGACGATTCATGTGCTTAAAGTTAAGCATGTGCTTAAGTATTTTGCTGAATCAGGGCCTAAGGTCTTAAGTCCGAGGTCCACTGACATCAACGCAAAGCATTGGAGCAGGCCCCTTCTAGGTAAAGAAATTCACGCTAGGAGACTTACTCTGGGGCAATATGAAGGCAAGCCAGCCTTGATGCCATGTGTTTCTTCTCCCCCATGCCACCTGGATGCAATGGAGCACGGGGACTGAATTTCCCAGGCTGCAATCAGGCCTTTAACATTATTTTAATGTGTTTTTTTAGTCTTTATTACATCAGCACTCACCTCAGGTGTGAATTTGTGACCTTTAATCAAAGCTCTTCACTACCTGGCCGTCTCTCAGGCAGAGATTTTGTGCCCATTATAATGTCGATTAACTATGTGTTGCTGGTGGAGAGGGAAAGGAGACTGAAAAGAGAGAAATTGCACAAAGTGCCTGACTATATTTGGATGTGATGTTATGGTACGTTCCGAACTAATGCGTATTTTAATGTAGTGGCTCCTCCTAACTTTCTTATAAAGGTCACCCTACATGGGGTGAAGTGTTCTCATTTGAAGGAGCCTCAGCCTTCAGCGTAGGAAGACTGATGTGTCTAGTGTGGGCGGGTGAAATACATGAGATCCCATTTCCATTGGGACGAGGGCTCTGGGGAATGATCTCCATTTCAGGCCAGCTGACACTAGGACTGTTAGCTGTGGAGTACTGCGCTGCCAGCTGACATGCGCCACTAAGATAGATCAAAAGGGTGCTGGATACTAGCTGGTCTGGGAGGACAAATGGCTTTTTGGACAAAGCCAAACAGTTTTGTGAAACAGTTTCATGTTTGAAATTTTCCGATATCTTTTTTCGACCAAAGGATTTGAAATGAAAATGTTTGATTCTAGTTAAGAATCAGTCTGGGGGCGTGACGCTCCTTTCTTGCCAGTGGAGAACTGACGGGGAGGGGACGGCGGAGAACGGAGGGGAACCCCTACACCAACTGGTTTCCCATTTCAATTCTGTGCGTGATGTGAATAAAAATAAAAATAATAAAAAATGGTTCAAATCCTTTTGTTGAAAAATCTGGAAAAATTTCCAAAAGAAACAAATATTTTTCATTTCACTCAAGATTTTTCATGGAAAAAATACCCAGGGTTTTGGTTTTTTTTCTTTTTGACCAGTCCTAACTGATTGGCTGGCAGTGCCTACAGTGATCACCAGTGGAACTGTCAACCAACATAGAATCATAGACTATCAGGGTTGGAAGGGACCTCAGGGGGTCATCTAGTCCCACCCCCTGCTCAAAGCAGGACCAATCCCCAACTAAATCATCCCAGCCAGGGCTTTGTCAAGCCTGACCTTAAAAACCTCTAAGCCACAGAGCGCCTTCACTAGAGCCCCGATCCTGCCATCAGCTCCATGTTAGCAGACCCCTGTGCTGGGCCGGAGCCCCAATAGGCAGGGGTCTGCCCTCTCGGAGAGCATTGCAGGCTAGAGGGCTAATGCCACCAAAGAGCGATTTTCACTGGCTTAGTGTATCTGGGGGCTTCTGGCTGGGGGTGAACAGTAACATGCTTTGTGGGCTCCCCCCACGCACCCTCTGGCGAGGCAGCAATTTCTAGCAGCTGGATGATATTTTTGGCATGGCAGCATTTTACACCCATCTCTTGGGACAAAATGTGGCTTATCATCTAAAAAAGGAACATTCTCTGGTTTCCTTTCAATAGCATCTCCCTCCCCCCCCCCCCACACTTCCTATTTTACCTCCAAAGATTTATCTCAGCCCATTTCCTTTTAATGGCAGGAATCATTTAGGTCTCTGTTATTACAGCCTTTCAGGCTTAATGGTTTAATAAAGTCCTGATCTTATCTGCAGAAGAGGGTTGCAAATATGGTGGCATTTAGCGAGCTGTTTATTGTAATGATTGCGGGACAAGAGAGGAATAATACAATTTCCCATGTTAATTCCATAACGGCTTCGTTCAGGATCAAGGACTGACCCTGAAATTTACTCTCTTGTTATTCAGTTTCACTCAGAACCTCTTGGAGTATGTCTTTAGAAAAATAAAAGATGGGGAGGTGGGAATATTTTTAAATTATTATTATTTAAAATACATCTTATACGATAGCACCTTGAAACTCCGAATAGGGTTCCATTGTGCTGATGCTAAACACACCCACAGCGAGAGGCAGTCCCAGCCCCAAAGAACTGCCGCTCAAAGACAGATAAAGGGTGGGAAACTGAGGGTGACTTGACCAACGTCATGCATCAGGCCAGTGGCTGGGCTGGGAACAGAAACCAGGGCCCGTGACTCCTGATCCATTAGAAGCAGATCAGATAACAGATTTTAACCAGAGTCTGATCTATAGACAGGCTCAGGACCCCCAGGCATGACTGGGAGAGGTGCTGAGGCACCACAGCTCCCCTTGATGGCAGCTGGAGTTGTGGGGGCTCAGCACCTGTGACAATCGGAGCCCCCACGAACTAAATTCTCCTTTGCTTACATTGCTGAAATTCCACTGAAGTCAGTGGGACTGCACCAGTGTAAACAAGAGAATTTAGCTCTCTTCGTTCTCTCTAGGTCAGTGGTCCGCAGTCCTTTTCTGGCTGAATTACAATGGATTAGGCACTTCCGCTGGCACCTCTCAAGCCATGCCTGGCAAAGATGCCACCATCTTTGGACTCTCCCCCCACCCGCCCCTTTCTGTTTTTTCTCTGTTGTCCTTTCCTGCCTCTGGTCTGCCTTGTGGACTGATGTCCAGATCTTCAAAGATCTATTGGTTTAGTGGGTCTTAGGCACCAAACTATGCTTGAGGATCTGTGCCTGAGCCCCTCTCTGCTTTATCCACACAATGCTTGAAAGGGGCATTGCAAATGGTCAGTATCCCATTGGTACTGGTGAAATGGCTTAGAAACACTCGTGTGATTACAGCCCAGGTTGGGGAGCTGGGGATGGGGAGAGGTTCGTTCCGGGTAAGAAATGCAGCTTCTTGGTATGGACCCTTTGGAATGTCCCGTTGAAGCATTCACCCAGCCCGGGTTCACCCTGTTTGTTTGGTTACAGTGACAGCTAAAGCTGGGTGACGTTTTTCAGCTGATACGTTTTTTTTTAACAACAAAGGCAGCTTTGGGGCATTTTGCAAATTTGTGGCGAGTTCAGCAAATTGCTTCGGTCACGATGGGACACGAAATCGGCAGTGTTGAAATGGTTCCCAATATTTCGATTTTTCCGGTGATGTTCACAAGGGCAAGAGGGAGGCAGTGCCGCTGTTATGCCCAATAGCCCCGTGGGATGGGAGAGACCGGTTTGAATCCCTGCTCTGGAGCCGAGACTTGAACGCAGGTTTCCCCTATTCCTGGTGAGTGCCCCAGTCACTGGGCTACAGGGTATTCTGGGGTGCAGCTCTCCATCTGTCTTGTTGAAATATTCCACTGCGTATAAAATACTTGAACATCCATTGTGCCAGAGAGACTCAACCTGCAGCCCTTGGACCGCTTACGGCCCAATCAGCATAGAGCTGTGGCCCATGTGACATCCTCAGGGCCAGACAGGTAGTATTAGATGTGGCTCACAATGGTAAATAGGTTGAGAACCACTGCTCTATAGCATGTGTGCTAGAAATGCATTGTTAGATATTGGTATTCTCTACAGCAGGAGAAGGTCACTCAGCTCTCCTCTCAGGGAGCAGGTCCATGTTCCATAGCTCACAATAGTGTCATGTCCTGGCTACTGTGCATGTGAATTCCTGCCCTCTACTGGCCAGAATGAGATTTGCACAGCCATGTATCACAGGCCCCGTATGGCCGAGAGCCTGCAGAGATTCTCGCTGCAGTGGCAGGGGCCTGTGCTTGGGTACAGGAGGCTCAGAGTTCTTCTGCTTTTGGGATAAGTCCTGAACAGATGCTGCATCGCAGCAGCCATTAAATCTGAAGTGTTACAATATCCTGTTAAACAACATCGGTTGTCACTCACGAGTGGCCCCTTTTGGCCAAATCCACGTTTATTTTGCCATGGTAAATGACTTCTCAGAAACAGTTGAGTCAGGACATCGATGCCATCAGCAACCCTGCTCGGGATAAAGTCATCAATTCCATGTAGTTCCATGCTCCCTCCTTTCCTTCTTGGGTCCCTCATTCCAGGTCTTTGTTCCACATCCAGCTCTCAGGAATTTGATGGCCTAGGAGGGTGTCAAACAGCTGCTTCTCTGTCCTGGCACTGTATTTGCATGTGCGGTAAATTGTCTAGCTTCCTTCTGGGTAGTCGGGGGGCAGGAAAAGAAAGACAGACAATGAAGACTTGCTCTGTGCAAAGGCAATTGGGTAATGCTGACCTGGGTGTGCCATAAGCAGCCTTTTGTATGTCTACCTATACACAGAGCCTTTGGTTTTTTTTAACATAAGAAACTGAAGCACCCCTTTTGCCAGAGAACTCAAACGTGATGAGCTCTCCAACACTGATTCCCCTCTGCTCATCCCCAGAAGCTGTGTAATCTCATGCAGTTTCCTTCCTCTCCATTGTGCAGGCTGATGTAGTGATAACAGAAAGAAAAACCCAAAGACCCTTTCTTTCTTTCAGATCTGGCTGGCACGTTAATTGCATTCTTCAGTCTGGCACTGTCCCAGTACAATTAAAATTCTAATAGATCAACAATTACATCCCTGTACTGCGGGGAAAGATTAAATTGATCCCTGTTAACCCGGGGGCTCTGAATAGCGGGGAGTTGGGATGCTTTCATGGGATGCCATTACACGTTGCGACATTTTGGCCTAGCCTACACTACGAAGTTAGGTAAACGTCAGTTGCCTTGTGTTAGCCGATGTGTGCATGTGTCTACACTCAAATGTGTCTCTGGCTGATGTCAGAGCCCGATGACAGCAATGTGGTGAAACCACCTCCCCAAACGGCACATGGACGTTGACTCAAGTGCGAGTGTAGACATTGCACAACCTGCATTTACCCTAACAGTCCTCCAGCAGCTGTTCCACATTCCCTGTGACAGTGTCTGCTCTGGTCACAGTTTAAAACTCCACAGAGCCCAGGAATCACAGAGACTGGAAGTCCCCTCCCCTCTTTAAAGCCCCTCACATGTTTTTGAAATGCCTTTTGTTGGTGAGCTCACCCTTGTTGTGGCTGGATGTGCCCCTGCCTGGAGTAGACAGGAAGTATTGGATGTTCTGGGCCCGTGGGGAGAAGATGTAGTGCTGAACTACAGAGCTGCTGCTTTTACAACGAACCATGTCAGACTTGGCGCTGACCCTGCCAGCACCCCGCAGAACACTGAGGTGCCTGAGACGGAGCCCCCTGCTGTGAACAGTGAGGAGAAGTGGGGAGATGTGGCGGGGACTCTAACCATGCTGCAAGCTGGGATCTGTTGGAGCCTCCGCCACAGTCTAGCCAGTCCCACCAGGCGAGCACGAGTGAGCCTAGGCGGAAGGGCAAGGGAGCGCCAATGTATGTGCATACATTTTTCCTTATAGTGTTTACATTCAAAGATGGCAACCGGCCCATCTCCCCAGTTACGATATCGACTTTGCATTGTACTCGTAGGAGCAGAGCCAGAGGTACAACAAACAGAAGTAGAGCTGGCATCTGCTTTTCATTCCCCTGTTGAGTTAGGCGGGGAGTGGCTTGGGAGCACTTTGTTTATGTACACAGGGCTGGCCCTTTTATTCTGCCAAGGGGAGCTTGATGACACTTTCATGGAGATGCTCTGCAATCCTCTCCTGAAAGTTTCTAAGGACCTTATTTCTCCACTGTGGTAGGGCACGTTCCCGTGCCACTCTGCAATGAGTTGGGCTTGCACCATCGCAGTGAACAGGCTGACGGCCTACAGGCCCGAGCGGCTTTGGGACCCCAGTAGGAGCTGTGCTGTCTGTGCCTTTGTGACCCTCAGAAGTGAGAGAGCAGTTAAAATCACTTCCACCTGCAGAAAACAGCACCAGGATTCAGTGCTGGTGCCCTACGGTCGTACCTGAGTAACAGGGACCGAAATTTTATCACTTCGGGCAACAGAAAATTGTCTTTGGGCCATAGTCACTATGGCTGGGGCTGGTGAACAGTGCTGTCCACAGATGAAGTGTCAATTACAAGTGTTCATGGGAATAAGGGAAGGGAGCTTTGAAACATTTCTTTCCCTTTCCACTGTGACTGTAAATCCAACAGCACATCTGTCTTTATCAACAGCTTCTGGCGTGATGGCCTTAAGGGTTGCCCCCTCCATGCCCGCACAGTACCTGACCCTGAGGAAGGACGAGGGAGAACATGTTCTGTGAGATCCTGCAAGCCAGTGCTGCATCTTTGGACTGGGAACAAAAGGCCTGGAGGGCCAACACTACCAAAAGTGTGGAGAACGACAGAGGACAGGAGAAAGGCCCGGCAGTCCCAGCAGGACAAGGAGAGAGGAAATGCTGCAGGACGTAATGGGTCCTTCCAGCGACAATCAGAGCCCTTGAAGACATCTCAAGTTGGGGACCCAAATTCATGTTTGAAAAGCTGGGCTGTCAGCTGTTGGCGCCTCAGTTTCCCATCTGTCAAACGGCAATATCAACGCTTCCTTTCTCCCTCCCTTGGTCCTGCCTCAGGGATGGGACTGTCTCTTTCTCCTTCTCTGGGTTTGCACATCATCCAGCACAAGAGGGACCTGACCTCAGTTGGGGCAGGGAGGTGCTTCTGTGATAAATATCTGACTGCCGTGTGGGGGAGAACGGGAAAGCGGCTCACGAAGGAAGAGAAGTGAGTCAGGCTGTGTTCTCTGGGATTTCAGCTGCCAGTGCATGGTAAGATTGATCTATAGCATCGGCCTTCCTTTTTCCCTAAGGAGAGGAGAAAGCAGGAGACATGCTGGGGAAAATATTCTCATCACCAGAGAGCTTTGGAATGCAGTGAGCTCAAGTGCTCTGCATGTCCCCACGTACTTTGCTCACATAGACCCTAGAGTTAAGGTGACGCATGGCTGAAGTTTGGTGGTCAATGCTCTGCCCCTGGGTCACGTCTTCTCTTTCTTCTTTCAGCTCTGATCGCCGCCCTGTCCCTTTCTATTCATGACCAGCCTTGGAGCTGATTGACAAATATAACCTTTCGCTGAGCAGCGACATGGCCATAAGCCCCAGTGAACGTTCTGACAGGCGCCCACAGAGAAACGCAGCTGTGCTGCGTGCCGGGGTTTTGCGTGTGACCGTTACCAGACACTACAGGGCAGCATGGCTGAAAAGGAAGGTTCAGAAGACACGAAACAAGCAAACAAGGTGCCTTTAACCCTGGGCATGTACCCTCAAAAGCCCACATCAACCATGGCGTGGATGCAAACGGCTTTCTCAGTCCCTAAGGGAGATTAAATTGCGCTGTGAAATGCCCAGGTGATTTATCACTCGTCATGGCATGCTCAGCTCTCATGGCAATTTCCAATCGTTTCCATGGCAGAAACCATCGCTGGAGGAAGGAGACAGCCAATCAGCATACCACAAATAGCTGGCAAACTGCCAGAAGGGCTTGCCAGGTGGCTGGCTCTTATTCAGGGAACGTAGATGGGTCCCACGTTGCACCTTTTCTGGTCTGTTTTGGGGGGGAGGGAGGTTTATGCCATTGTGGCTTTAGCTATTGGGCATCTTCTTAAATCAAAGCCTGGGACTTGATGCTGGGGGCGGGGCATACACAGAAGCCTCGTTGCCCCTGTCTGCGCTGCGTGGGCACCTACGTGGCCCAGCTTGAACGTCCAAAGTCCTCTCCCCGCAGTAGTGTGGGGGAGATGTCCTGGGGCTGGCCCCTTCTCTGATTGTGTCAAAGTGCCGCTGAGGCATCTGGAAGGGATGGCCCCATGGCCTTCATGCTACATGGTCATGCAGTGCTTCCTTGGGCAGGGCCAGCAGGCAGAGGAATTTTTGGGAGAAGTTTGGGACTGTATCTGGATTAGACTGGGGAGGGGCACCAAAATTGTACAGGATTTCTACCCCCTTGGGCTATATCAAAACCGGACCAAGAACATTGGGCCTTTTATTTTTTTGATCTAGTTTGGTTTGTGCCCAGGTGTTTGAATCCGACCCCATTTTCCCCGCCCCAAATCAAGGGTTGGGGAGGAGCATGTGAAGCTCCGGGGACCCTTTTTGCTTTAAAGCCGGAACAGCTCCACTTTCGTGTAGATATGTGACCGTGACCTATGCTATAGGAGAACGTTACCAGCTCGCAGCTTGATCTCCGGAAATCCTGAGCAATTGCAGTTCGTGCCGAGGCAATTGGGTGGTGCCAGTGCTCAGCACCAATCAGGTTCAAGCCCTTTGTGACGGGGCGAGGGAGAGGAATTATACCCTGGTTCATGCGGCTCCCAGAGGACGGACTCCTGGAAACTACCAGCCAGGAGGATGACAATGGCAGGGAACCAGAGGGTCAGGACCGACTGTAACGATTCTCTGCATGGGTCATCAGCTGAGTTTGAATCTAGCAGCTTCAGCTGCACAGCACAGGCCTCTGTCTCTTGAGCAAAACGAATAATTCCTTTAGACAGTAGCACTAGCAGGTGATTGCTTTCTAATGGATGCAACACACATTTGTCCACTGTAGCCACCAATTCAGGGGAGAGCGCCGACAGGTTTTATCTATCTCCTCACTTCTGCCCTGTAGGTTTATTTGCCGTTGGTTTGGAATATGCTCTGGTGATGCCAGGTGGTGGGCTCAGTCCAAGCTGTCTACAGGAGTCTTCCCTTTCTAGAGCATCTTCCATCCCAATGCGCTTTACAGCCTGGCAAAACAAAGCCCCCCTGAAATGCAGCTGCTTCTGGGCTGCACAAGAGGCGGCTCTGGGGTTAGTAGAGCTGGGGCAAGCCGGCACACTAGCCGAACTCACTGTGGGATCATTAGATTATGTTGTGTTTATTTATAGAGCATGTGGAATTCAAAGCCCTGGGAGACTTTCAACGCCTACAGGGAACAAAGTGAATAGCAGAACCACCTGGTGACAAACCCAGCTGGGAAGCTGGTTGGCAAAGTCACCATTCAGTGCATTCTTTGAATACATTTCCCAGGGCTCCAGTGCAACACAGGTTCCCGCCCTGCCACATCAATAGGGCTAGGGATGATGCAGGCTTCAGGCTTACGCATCAGCATCCCATCCTACACTGGACTCTGCTCAGGCCAGCAGCCCCCTCGGAGCTCCCTACTGTCACACAGCTGTTTCCTTTTAGTCCCCACAAAGTAAGGGGCAGTACTGTGGTTGCGAAACATTGAAGAGTGGATGAGGGTTTCTAAACTGGGAATGAGAAGCAGGAGTGGAGGAAAATGGCCATGAGAATATTTAGATTGCAAACTCTTTGAGACAGGCACCTGTCTTCTTATACGGTTGTAAATCATCATGCAAATCTGTGGCACTGAATCACTAGAGATAATTAGAGAAGGGGAAATAGAAAGACTCACAGTATACAAACCTGGGCTCAGGAAAGCTGATTCCTTTCTGCAGGCAATGTTTTCTCGCTTTCTCCCAGAAGTGCCAGCAGCTCTTTAAATCCAGGACAACTCCATGAGGCTGATGGACATTACAAAAAAGGAAGCATGCAGCAAGCTCTAAGTGCTGTGGAAAGCTGGGCTTCTGGGTGGGATCTGCACTTTCTTTTATGAGTTCCTCCTTTAATTTCAGGTTCAAAATCTGATGCATCTGTTCTTAGGTGCTCAAAGAAGGGAACGGAAAGCCCAGTTGCTCCTTGCGCGATTGTCTTCCCACAGGGCAGGGTATGTGTGTTCCCGTTCAGCTGGGATTGCAGAGAGGGCTTTGCAGGAAACAAGAGATGGGCTCAGCAAAAGGAAGACCTAGCTTTTGCTGGCTGCAAGCCGGGGGTGGGTGTTTAGAGGTGGGAGGCTGATTTCTTCCCAAAGATAAGGTTGAGATTTTTTGATAGCAACTGGGGGTTTCCCATCGAAAGGAATTGGAGGTCTGTGGCCTCTGTCTGGAAATTCAGCCAAAAGCTTTTGGCAAAACTCAACGCCCAGCAACTGGACATATCAAACAACCCCACACTTCCAGGGGCAGCTGTTGGGTTTGTGTCACCCACAGACCAGGCTGGTTTTGCTCAAGATTGTCCCGGAGAACAGGTAATAAAGTAGCAGGACCCCAGCCTGGATTTTGGTTTGGTCCTGGTTCAAGGCGAAATGTGCCTGGCTTAAAGTTTCCTTACAGATGCGCTAGATTTCTCCATGTTATATTTTGGCCATAGGCACAACCACTGGAAAGGGAGATGGAAGGGGCAGGTTCCTCTATCAGTTAATGGTTCATGTGTCCTGTCCCCCCCATCAGTGCTGCACTTTCATAGAATCACAGAATATCAGGGTTGGAATGGACCTCAGGAGGTCATCTAGTCCCACCCCCTGCTCAAAGCAGGATCAATTCCCAATTAAATCATCCCAGCCAGGGCTTTGTTCAGCTGGGCCTTAAAAACCTCTAAGGAAGGAGATTCCACCACTTCCCTAGGTAACCCATTTCAGTGCTTCACCATCCTCCTAGTGAAACAGTTTTTCCTAATATCCAACCTGAACCTCCCCTACTGCAACTTGAGACCATTGCTCCTTGTTCTGTCATCTGCTACCACTAAGAACAGTCTAGATTCATCCTCTCTGGAACCCCATTTCAGGTAGTTGAAAGCAGCTATCAAATCCCCCTTCATTCTTCTCTTCTGCAGACTAAACAATCCCAGTTCCCTCAGTCTCTCCTCATAAGTCATGTGCTCCAGCCCCCTAATCATTTTTGTTGCCCTCTCCTGGACTCTTTCCAATTTTTCCACATCCTTCTTGTAGTGTGGGGCCCAAAACTGGACACAGTACTCCAGATGAGGCCTCACCAATGTCGAATAGAGGGGAATGATCACGTCCCTCGATCTGCTGGCTATGCCCCTACTTTATTATGTGGTTGCACTTCAGGATTAAACGGGATCCTTTCTTTGTGCAACTGGAACAGGCTTAGCAGTTTGCTTTCTTCTCTTCCCCTACTCCAGGCTCTGCTGGTATTTCAATCAATTGCTTCTGCTCTGTTCTATTAGCAGTGGATTCAACAATGGAGCACACCGATGTCTGGAAATGAGACGTCACTTACCATGCAGAAATGCAGCAGGAGCAGGGTCTGCGGGGAAAGGTGTCTGTCCTGTTTGCTGCAGGCAGAGGCGCTGCTCTGCATTTTGGGAGGGGAAACTCAGGCCTTACTGACACTAGAGAGTAACCCAACTCAGCAGTATCATTCGGTGTTGTAACACAGCAAGTGTGATAGTTGAGCATGCACTGGCCCTTTAAAAACCAGGAGAACTTCCGGTCACTCTGGCCACTGGGCAGTAAAGTTCAAAAAGGTTACCAGACCGGTCACTGCTGAAGGGAGCAGTGCAGCATGGGATTGCAGTGGGAGGACTTTATGTAGCGATAGAGCTTTGGCAGAGTCCATGTGCATCCACACTGCCATTGCACCACTACCAGCAGCCTGGGCTGGTGGTGCTCTGACAAGGGGAAGTCCCTGAGGTGGCAGACACTAGTGGGGACACATGTCTGCCTCCTTCGCGACAAGGGGTGTTCTACTGGTGCAACTGTCATGTGTAACCCAGGCCTTAGTGTAGTCAAGGCCACGCTGAGCCTTGCTCCTATTTGCAATCAAGGCAAAACCCAGCTTGCCTTTGTCTGCACTCAGGGCTCAGTCCCGTGGCAGCTATGCGGGTGACTGAATCAGGGCAATACTTGAGTGTGGACAAGATTCTGCAACTTCCACTCCCCCTTTGGGGTGCGGCAGGGGGATGGATGTGGCTAACAAAACAATAGGGAGGAAGAATAGACCCCCCACCTCCAGCCTGAGTTGTGACTTCCCAGGAGCTGCTGAGCTGGAAACTTGCAGGCCAGAGGGACAAGAGGGCGTTGAGAGGTGGGTGGGCTGCAGGGAGAGAGCTGCTGGTTGCTGCTTTTTCCCACAAGCTATTGTGGTCCCATTCCCTGTCTCTCTGCTAAGTCTCCCCCTCAATCATCAGGACAAGCTGGTATTTTCTTGAACAGAAGAATCACCCTCTCTATTCACATGCCTTCAGGCACCGGTTGATGCTAGGAGAGGAGAGGACTCGGGAAAGGGAGGGGACAGTACAGGGCTGAGCTTTTCCAACCTGCCTCAGAGACTTGTGGGTGCGAGCGAAGGATCAGGTTTACATGTCTCGCCCCAGTGCTGTCCCCATCAGCCTGCGATCCAGAGAAGCGCCACTTGCTGTCAGGAATAAATCTGGGCTGCAGAAAGCTCTTTGGCATGAGAAATGCCTTTTTGCAGAAGCACCAAGGACTGGCTGCTGCTGCTTAGGGAAGAGATGTGGGGGGAGAGAGATAGATGCTGCAACATGTTGCAAAGATTAACCTGTTCGTGAATCCAATGGAGCATCCAAGCAGGGAATACGCCCAGTAGGGCCCACCAGAGACACCCCACTGATTGCTCACTGCCCAGCATGACGTTTGACAACTAACACTCCACCATCTTGTCTCCTCTCTTTAAACTGGCCCGGTGAAAACATTTTCCGAAGGTTGGGGGAAACCCTGTAGGTAGGTCAGTACCATTCGCTGCCTTTTACAGAGCTGGGCGGAAACACAGCAGAGAGAATCCAAGGTCCAGTATCCTTTAGTGAGCTCAGTGGGTGTGATGTCAACGGAATGAATTACGCCACTTGTCCTAACTCCAGTGGAGTCAGTACTGTGAGCTACGCACTGTGTTCACCCAGGAGCGGTGCTGCGCCGATTAACTCTGGATGTGGTAGTGGGACAGAGCGTCACAGTGCCTGCGTGTATCTCTAATTCCCAACACTGTGATTTGGCATGGTGAATTCTGGGTAATTTTGCATGGTCTCATGGGATACTTTGTGTGGGCCAAAGGGAATTGTGTGAGAAGACGCTCAAAGTCCCATGGTTTCCTTATGCTTCTGCTAGTGGAAGGACACGTTCACCAGTTGCTGTCTCTGATATACACCAAGGCCTCAAGGCCTGATTTTCCTAATTAGCACGTGCAGAAAATTGCGCACTCAATTGCCCACCTAATTTGCATGCCCCGTTCCCATGTCTGCAGAGGCAAACCCGGTAAGCCTGCGAGCTGAGGATTATTTGTATTGTGGTGGCACCCTGGGCGTGCTGGGCGTTTGCCAAACCCAAGAGCAGATACAGTCGCCGCCCCAAAGCAGGGGCAGTCCAGAACCACAAAGGCAGACAGAAGGGCTATAACAGACAGGCAAAGCGATCAGGTGCATGGCTTATGATCTGGCATCATGGTGTTAATGGGGGTTGGATGGGAAAATGGAGCAGCATGCATGATGGGAAGGAAGGACAGGGAAAGCCAGTGATGCCTGCACCTGTTTAGGTCAGTGCCCCCTCGACCCTAGCCAAAGTCCCGAATCCCTGTGTCCCTTTGACATTTATTTTATAAGGCAGAGTAAAACATGGCTCAGTGCTATCCCTGGAGACTTGGGCTGTGTGTGTGTTTTGAGGGGTGGACAGAGAACACTGCCCTGAAGGCCCGGGGTGTGTGGGGAGTAGGGGTGTGAGATTTGCTTTGCTTTGCTTCGGACTGTAATAACATTTTAACACTGAGGGTAATTAACCACCGGGACAGTTTACCAAGGGCCGCGGTGGATTCTCCATCACTGTCAATGTTTACATCAAGAGTGGATGCTGCTTTGCTAAAAGCTCAGCTCTAGGAATTATTTGGCGGAGGGTCTCTGGCCTGTGCTAGACAGGAGGTCAGATCAGTGGCGCTGGAACATTTTTCATAGTGGGGGTGCTGAAATCCAGCCCCCTTACCCTATCGTCCCCCCCACTCCCCAAACTGGGGCCAGGGGCTGAGCTGTGTCTCCAGGAGGGGGGGACCCGGACAAGGGTAAGGGGGCCAAGGCTTGGGCTGGGGCTGCAACTGGGTGTGGGTGCAGGACCAGCAGCGGAGCTGCGGGCGTGGGGCAGCAGCTGGGACCCCAAGCATGGGGCTGGCAGTGGAGCCCGGGTGCGGGAGCCCCAGGAGCAGGGCTGGCAGATGGAACCCCGCATGGGGGGGCAGAAGTGGAGCCAGGCATAAAATTTGGGGGTGCTGCAGCAACCCCTGCACCCCTAGATCCCACTCCTATGGGCCAGATGAGATCACAATGGTTCCTCCTGGCCTTAGAATCTGTGAATCAACATCTCACATCTGTCCGTCCATTCCCCCTGCCCCCGACTGGTCTTTCAGGACCCCCACCGGAGGCACAACCCACCCGTGGTCCAGTAGGGAGAACAGTAGCTTGGGGCTAAGGAGACATGGGCTTGATTTCCAGCTGAGCTACAAATGTCCTGTGTGATGTTCGGCAAGTGACTTTAGTCCAGGCTGGGCCTCAGTTCCCCATCTGCAGCTGGGGGAAAGTCTATCCCTGCCTCCCAGGGCTACTGGGAGCGTAAAGCTCCATTCCTGATTGGGAGAGGCTCTGCTATGCTGCTGATGGGGACCATATAACTACCTAGGGGTGTGATTTGCAAAAGGGGACCAGTGAGTTGGAAAATCCCCCCCTTGCTGGGCACAGATCCCTGCTCCTTCCCCCATTCCCGGACTTATGGAGATGGGGCTGTTCAGTCACAGGCTGATGGGGGCAAGGGGAGGATGGATGATGCTGCAGCAGGTGCTGGTGAGACCCTCTGTGCCAGTGAGTTTGGTGCTTCGCTCTCACTCGGTGCCGTGTGAATGAGGCTAATCAGCTGATGAAGATAAACACAATGAAATCACCTATCCCTGCCGCCTGGCCAACTCAGATTGTCAGGGGCTTGCTTTTGCAGCACAGCCGTCCCCTCTGCCTCCCATAAGGGCAGAGAAATTCCTCCTCCAGCCGGAGTGTCAGAGTTAGTTAAGCTTTCCTTCTAGAGTAGCAAAGCAAACAAGCCAGTTTCCATAACAACTCGGGCAAGGCTCACTTCAGACAGCAAAACACGACAGAACTGTGGCCTAGGGAGCTTGGACATAGAAGGGACGAGTGAGAGAGAGAGAGAGTGGAATTCCTTCAGTGAGAGCAGGAGGGGAAAGCCCATCCGTGTTTGAGGATACTGCAGATTCTCTCTGATAATAGTTTGTCCTCCTAGATGCTTCCACTCCTAGGGCTTCCCAACACCCTTGTAGGTCAGGGATATAATTGTTGTGAGCTGGGTGCAACCTTGTTATGGGTTGAATTAAAACCCCATTGAGATTGATAGGTGTGAACTCAGCCTTTAGACTTTCAGTGTTTGTCCCTCCTGTATTCAGAGGAGGAGGCCTTAGTATGTTCCTTGTAAGCAAACAAGATTGCCTCAAAGAAAATAGACTCCATCACTTTCTTCTTTCATCTCCAGGGCCCCAACATTTGACTAGCTGCTCAGATCAAAAAGGGGCGACGCTCTTTTGTAGCATCAGAGGTGTTCGAAAGAATGAGGTGAGTTCCAACAAACTTGAACGCAGCTGAGCCGGTGAAATGCAGGAAATTGCTCTGCCGGGCACATGGGAACGCTGCACACCAGTTTAGGAAGGAGGAGGCCACATTCAGTGGAAACTGCAAGGGGGAGACTTTAGGCAGGCATAATATAATGACCCTGGATTAAATCCAGGCCGGGCACCAGGGTTAACCAAGAGCACAGAATCATAGGCATGTAGGGCTGGAAGGGGATTAAAGACACAGCAGCAGCCCCCTGCCCAGGCACACGTGTGCGGCTGCTTGGGAACTCCAGGCAGCAGCCCCAGCTCGGCTCCGTCACACTTCATTCGCGGTGACCAGGCGCTTGGTACACGTTGTTACTGGGAGCTTAACGCAGCCCGACTCAGAGGCAGTGACTGTAAGACAGCTGCTGGCCTGGGGCCCGGGTGGGAGCTGCTGTGGCGCAGCCTGGCAGGGTTGGCCTGTGTGTGGGGGTGGGGGCGCACTAATCAGTGCTAATTGTCATTTTCTCAGTTGGTCTTTTTCCGGAAGAATTGCCTGGTTTTGGCTCCAACAGCACCCAGCCCTTCTCTGCTGGCACTCAGCGGCGCTGCAGTCCTGGAGGGGCTGGGTACTGCCATAGCTTCCCAAGGACCAGGCCCTGCTCAGGGGAGCAGCCCTCCCCTCTAGGCCCCATGGAGGGTGTCGCACGCCGGGAGCCACTGACTGAGCTTTCCCTGGAAATAGCGTCTGGACCGACAGCTCATTTCCTAGATATGCTCCTGCAGAAACTGAGCCCTGGGGAGCCACCAGCTACATTTCACCAACTCACCACAGATCCACCTGCCCAAGCTCCTCTCACATTGATGCTGCTGGCAGCTCTGTTGAGACACCTACAGTTCCCTGAAACTTTCCTTTGCTGACCCACCTATGACACGGCACCTCAATGCTGCACTGGGCCCCTGCATCCCTCTCCCCAGCCACCCAAGCAATCCCTGACCTGGGCTCAAATGGTGGCCCATGGTTTCCCTGGCCCTGAATCCCCACAGTCCCCATCCTACCCCTGAGTCTTTCCAGGCCCCACACAGATTCCTCCTGGACTCCACCTTTGCCTCTGTCCTGCCTGGCTGTGGGAGCCGTACCTGAGTTATGTAACTGACCTGCTGACACCTGTGACCCCTAGTGAATGGCTCAAAGTGGTGGGTATTTTCCCCAGCATATACACCAGTAATTGCAGGCAGTGTGTTCAAAACACTTGGCTCAGAGCCCTGAGATGCTACTTTGTCAAGAAAGAAAACAATGCTAATCATAATTCCACACCTGTTTCTTTAAACCACATTTTAAAGGGCTGGAAATGTACCCTCCAGCAGAGCCTGTGTGACATGCACCAGGTATCTGCTCCCCCACCCAACCCTCAAGATGGCTGCAAGAGAGAATCTGGGGACAAGGCCTGCCTGCTGGTTCCCATGCAGTGCCACCGGCTGTCCCTGGTGGGTGCAAGGCCTGCCTGCTTGAGAGACCCTGAGAGCAGCATGGACTCAGTGCTCCTGGGAGACAACTAAGCAGGCGAGTGGGTAAGAGGCTCAGGCTATATACCGGCCTAGGTGCCGTGCGCTGAGAAAATGCACTGTGCATCGTACATCACCTAGATGCCCCAGGGACGTGCACTTTAGAGGTGTGTTGAGTTACCGTTGACGTCAGCTGAGGCCTGAAGAAAAGCTCCAGGTGGCTCAAAAGCTTGTGTCCAATAAAAGCTCATAGACTCATAGACTCGTAGGTCAGAAGGGACCAATATGATCATCTAGTCTGACCTCCTGCACAAAGCAGGCCACAGAACCCTACCCATCACTTTAGAACACCTAACCCAGACTGGTTATTGAGTCCTCAAAATTGTGCTTTTAAGACCTCAAGCTGCAGAGAATCCACCAGCAACACCCGTGCCCCACGCTGCAGAGAAGGCGAAAAACCTCCAGGCCCTGCCAACCGCCCTGGAGGAAATCCTCCCGACCCCAAATATGGCGACAGCTAAACCCTGAGCATTGGGCAAGACCACCAGCCAGCACCACAGGAAAGAATTCTCTGCAGTAACTCAGTTCCATCCCATCAACACCCTCACAGACCATTGTGCAGACTTATCTGCTGAAACCAAGATCATTGCCCAAATAAACTATCCCATCATATCATCCCTCCATCAACTTATCAAGCTTAGTCTTAAAGCAGATAGAGTCTTTTGCCCCACTACTTCCGCCGGAAGGCTGTCCAGACTTCACGCCCTAATGGTAAAAACCTTCGTAATTCAAGCCTAAACTTCCTAATATCCAGTGTACCCATTGTCCTTGTGCCTACATTATACTAAGCTTAAAATTCCTCTCCCTCCCTAACATTAATCCCCCTGATATATTTATATAGAGCAAGCATATCCCCCCGGAGCTTCTTTTGGCTAGGCTAAACAAGCCAAGCTCTTTGAGTTCCTTTCATAAGGCAGGTTTTCCATTCCTCAGATCATCGATAGCCTGTCTCTGAACCTGTTCAAGTTTGAACGTCCTTCTTAAACATGACACCAGAACTGCAACACAATATCCAGTGGTCTCACCAGCGCCTTATATAACGGTACTAACACCCTTATCTGCTGAAATACGTCCCTGATGCACCCTAAAACCACATTGCTTTTTTAAGCCATCCGATTGGCGACTCATAGACATCCGCTATCAACCAATACCCGTCCTTCTCCTCTCTGTGCTTCCAACTGGAGCTCCCATGTATGTCTAAAATTCTATTATAGCCTAAGTGCATGACCTGCACTTTGCACTATTATATCATCCATTACTATCTACCCGTTTACAAGTGGTCCAGATCTCCTCGAAGTAGCCCGGACCCGGTCCTCTCTGTGTTAGCATACCCCCAGCTTGTGTCATCCACAACTTATTAGCACATTCCCTCTCTTTGTGCCAAGGTCATAAAAAAAGGTAAATAGATTGTCCAAAAACCATCCTGAGGGACTCCACTAGTAACTCCTTCCAGCCTGAAGTTTACGCTCATACGCCCGCTATTCCTCCTTTAACCAGTTCTTTCACCTACTCACTGATTGCTCCCATCTTTCCATTAACTAACAGTCCCCATGTGGAACTTGTGTTCAAATCCTTACTGAAATCGCAGGAATTAGATCTACGCATTTCTGTCAGTAATCGCCCCTTCTCAGCGAGGGATCAGGGGTTTGGCACGATCTTCTACTAGTCAATCCATGTTGGCAATTCCCAAATCTTGACTCATGTCCTATACTTCCTGTAATAGTTTCCAAGACCTTACATACTACAGACGTTACTAACAGGCCTCAATTACCCGGATCCACTTTTTCCTCTTAAAAGGAACTGCGGTAGCATTTCCCAGTCGTTGTACAACCCCTTGAGCTTACCGTTGATTAAAAATTCTCGCTAACGGGCCTCCAATTTCTGCGCAGTTCACTTTATAGCCTGATGAGATTGTCCGGCCCTCCCCGATTTGTCCCATTAACTTTCAAGTTGCCTCTACCTCAGATGCGGTAATCACCTCAACCCCCAAGGTTTATTCCCCTCCATCTCCTGAAACTGCTTCACTAGTCTTATTAAGAGAGGCAAGTACTTATTGATATTGGCATGCCTAGGTTTCTTCTAACTTCATCCTCCTCAGTGTTATAGCGGCCCACTTCTTCTCTTTGTTTTTCTCTTTATGCATAAACCTTTACTATGGTTATATCCCTGCAGTCAGTTTACATGCTTAGCCTTCCTCACTTTTTCCTACTTTCTGACCTTCACTAAGTAGCTTCCCTGCTAATCCGCTTCTCCTCCCTGTAACTTCGCTTTATCTAATCCCTCTACGAGATGCTTTGCTCACCAGCGTGCTACAACCCTCCATGTTTTTTCCCCTTCTTTGGATGCAGGCTCCGCAGTTTCTGCAGCTTACGACTTAAAGTAATCCCAGCCTGCCTCCGATTTAATCCACAGTTCCCCGCCATCCACTTCCCTAACATATTCCTAATCTCTAATATGCTTGAGAAGTCAAACCCCAATCCAGTTCTACGTGGTTATCCTCCATCAGTTGAAACTGAACACTCATCACTCGAACAAGTTTCCTAACAACCATTTCTTCTACGAGTTCCACTGCTCACCACAAACCAAATCTAAAGGCAGCCCCTCTGTCGTCCAGCACTGGAAGAAAGCCACGCACACACCAGAAAAAGTGAGCCCCATCCTGCAAAGAACACTTGTCTCCAGCTATACTCGGAATGAAGTCTCCCAGGATCAAACATTCCCAGGTTACTTCATTAAAGACATAAGAGTCTCTATCCATACCAAATCAGATCCCGGCGGTCTGTAGCACACCCCAAGCACTATCTCAGGGGAGGCTCTAGTAGCTTTTTTACCCAGTGTGATTTTTGCCCAGACAGACTCTGTCTTATCCATTCCATCACTTCTTATTTCATTACAGTTCACCTCATCATTGATGTACAATGCTACTCCACCACCTTTGCCTACCATTTCTCGCCAGCTAACCAGAGTAAGCGGGAGTGAATAAATGCAACACTCACAAGACAGCACCTGGGTCTGGGCTAAGGAGGAAATACCAGGGTGCCAGTGATCTGTCCCCCTTCCCAAACCTGGCTCTGTGCCACAGGGGAGAATAATGAGCCCCACCACCTGGGCTTGCAGCTCCCACTCAGAAACCTGACATAAGTGGAAGCTGGGGACACTCCGGCACCTCTCAGGATCAGGCCCCATGCCATGAGGAGGACGCTCACATGGCCTGGTGATTCCATAGCACTATAAGTGGACAGCAGACATTTGGTAAGGGGCTGAGACTCCAGGTGGCCTTTGCTATCAGTGGGCAGGGCCATTGCTTCTGTCAATTAATCTGCTGTTCCAGCTGGATTCAGCAAGGAGCAGGCAATCCCTCTCCTGCCTCCCCTCAACCACCCCGAGGTTAGTAGGCAGCTCTCACGCCTGTCCATCCTCAGGAGAGGGAACGCGAGACAGTCTGTGTTGCCAGTGAGTGCCAGAGCGGCTCCACAGAGGCATCAGTCACTGACACCCAGTCTCTGCACAGGGGCCAAGTGTGTGCTCAGATGAGAAAACAAGCTGGACGTGGCCATCACAGACCAGCTGTGGTCGGCTAGCTGTCTTCAAACTGGAATCACTAGCACTAAGATAAGAGCAACAACACTCTGCATCTCTGCAGGCCTGTCTATTTGACAGTCTCTACGTGGTTTACAGACATTAGCCCCACCCACCAGCCCTTCGGGAGGCAGGTACTTTCTGTATTACAGATGGGGAAACTGAGGCACATGAAAGCTAAGTGACTTATACCAGGTCACAAAGTGTTAAAGAGTCGAGGCTAGAATCCAGAAGTCCTGATGCCCAGTCCTTTTCTCTCACTAACAGGTCACCCTCCTTTCTGGAGTGACACTGCCTGGTCCCGCTCGTTTGGCTCTCCTTGAATGTATTTGTCCAAAAGAATCAAATTGCTCAGCAGATAATATCTGAGGGTGGGGCAAAAGAACCTCATAATTAGCTGATTGTAAGCCACGCCCATGCCAGATGGGGCTTTGTCCCCCCTCTCCTGGTGACTGAGGACCTGCTGGCGGGGTGGGGTGGGGGATGGGTTTAGGATACTTGTTGGGTGAGGCTGGCATCCCGGCACCCACTGGGGCCAGCTCAGTGTCCTCGCTCCCCTGGATGGAAACTCTGGGCGGCAGGGGAGCCGCTCTGGCGCAGCGTGGGATGACATTTTGAAATCCACCCGTTGGGATTTGACCTTTAATCCAGAGCAATGTTGACATTTCTAGGCTGTCAGAAGAAATCAAGCCTGCTTGACTAAGTGCAGAGCGGGACGCGGATTAATGGCAGTGTGATACTCCCGGAGATGGGGTTGGGAAGGGGTGTCGCTCCCCGGATGCCTGCATCCACTGGAACTGGGGATCCTGCCAGCCAGGGGCTGAGTGCTAACCCACAGATTTACGGCTCATGGGTGCTTACGGCATGTGAGACCCTTGTGTGGCCTGCGGAGGGCCCAGAGCCTGATCCTGTGCAGTACTGAGCCCCCTCAGTTCACACAGGTGTTGATTTCATGGGCCTAAATACCTTTGAGGATCTGAGCCTCTCAGGATCAGTCCCTTACATACCCCCTGACACTCAGTCAGGCTGTAATCTCCTCCCAGTCCATCCCCACACAGATTTGTTTTGGGAGGGGAGAGGGGAAATTAATTTGCCTCATAGCCACCCACTAGACTGAGGTCCTGTTCCCAGTCAAGTCTAATGGCAAAAGAGCCCTTGACATCAAGGAGAGAAGTAATGGGCTCTTTAACACCACACCGCAGGCAGTGTGGCCTAGTGGAAGGAGTCTGGGACTCAGGTTCAGAGATGGGCTACTAGGATGATCCGAGGAATGGAAAACCTGCCTTATGAAAGGAGACTCAAAGAGCTTGGCTTGTTTAACCTAGCCAAAAGAAGGCTGTGGGGGGATATGCTTACTCTTTATAAATATATCAGGGGGATTAACATTAGGGAGGGAGAGGAATTATTTAAGCTTAGTACCAATGTAGACACAAGAACAAATGGGTACAAATTGGACATTAGGCAGTTTAGACTTGAAATTAGACGAAGGTTTCTAACCATTAGAGGAGTGAAGTTCTGGAACAGCCTTCCGAGGGAAGTAGTGGGGGCAAAAGACTTATCTGGCTTTAAGACTAAGCTTGATAAGTATATGGAGGGGATGTTATGATGGGATAGTTTAATTTGGGCAATTGATCTTGGATTATCAGCAGATAACTCTGCTCAATGGTCTGTGAGGGGATGTTGGATGGGATGGGAACTGAGTTACTGCAGAGAATTCTTTCCTGGGTGCTGGCTGGTGAGTCTTGCCCACATGCTCAGGGTTTAGCTGATCGCCATATTTGGGGTCGGGAAGGAATTTTCCTCCAGGGCAGATTGGCAGAGGCCCTGGAGGTTTTTCGCCTTCCTCTGCAGCGTGGGGCATGGGTCACTTGCTGGTGGATTCTCTGCAGCTTGAGGTCTTCAAACCACAATTTGAAGACTTCAATAACTCGGATATAGATTAGGGGTTTGTTATAGAAGTGGATGGGTAGGTTCTGTGGCCTGCTTTGTGCAGGAGGTCAGACTAGATGATCATATTGGTCCCTTCTGACCTATGAGTCTATGAGACCTGGACTCTAATCCTACCTCTTGCCTGCTGGGTGATCTTGGGCATGTCACTTCCCCGCTCTGTGCCTCGGTTTCCCTATCTGCAAAATGGAGATAATGCTCCTGACCCCCTTTGTAAAGATTATGGATGAAAAGAGCTATGTATTATTAGATTAACATGCTCCCCGGAGAGGGCTAATTACTCACCACACCCATGCTGGTGTAACTCCCATTTCTGTTTCTTATTCCATGGTGTTCAGCCTGTAACCCTTATGGCTGTAATTCAAGCTGCTGTTGCTACTCGTGCTCCCACAAAGGGGCAGTACAGAGCCTGGAGTGAGGACAAAGAAGCAGTTGCTATTTCAGCCCCCTAGAGGGAGCGCAGGAAGTTGGTGCGCATGCCCAGTAGCTGTTTGGAAGCTAGTTTGTAAGGCTCCATTAAGGGCAGTATCCCTGCATGTGCCCACATCTTCCCTTAGAGGCTGGGAGCTCTGTCAGGGTACAAAACTGGTCAGATGCAGCCTTGACCTGCAGGGAGAAAACAGAGCTGCCAGGGGACACCCTGACTCAGCTGTGTAGTGGATCTCAATGTGGTTTCCTCTAATTGCACCGGTTATTTGTACTTTACTGGTCTGCAGCAGGCAGTGCTATGCTCAGGTATTTGTACAGTCCTTAGTCCCAAGAAGAAAAATAAGTTTGTTTTTATATTGCAGTGGGTTAGGGACTGGGAAATTTGCTACTTGCCTGAAAGGCTGGGGTCTTACCAGTGTTAGAAGTAAGTAGGGCAGTTGTGTTTGTGCGACTGTATCTAATGCATGGCCCTGTGCCGTGATTGGTAGAGCATCTGTCCAGCCCAGCCCTGCAAGGAGACGATAGAGCTGCTAGGGGTATCCCAAACAGATCTGTGGGGTGGATCTAGGGTTCCCAACAGTGCTTTCTTGCAAGGGACGTCTCTTTATCTTTTCATCGCTGTACAACAAGAACGAGAGCTGCTGAGTGCTGCAAAAAGCAGCAAAAGGAATATTCTTGGTGAAAATAAGTGAGTCCTGCTTAGTATTATTATTAATAATAATGATAATAATAACATCAGGAGGGAGAGATGCTAAGAAAACAGTCCCTTATTTTGAAATACAATGTTGTCAAGCCTAGTTGGGTCTCCATACAGTTTCCTGTAACTTTATGGAAGTCAGTGGGATTGAAACTGGGAAAACCCCATAAAGGTGTAATTGCAGACTGGAGGCCAGATGTCTTCAGGAGGTGTGTGACATCACTGACCCAGAGACAGTGCGTGAGCCTGACACCTACATGCACTGTACAATTTCTCCCTTTCTCACTGAAAGTTGTGTATGTGTCCAGTAATGCTGAAACAACTGAGTATGTATGGAATCTCCTTCCTTAGAGGTTTTTAAGGTCAGGCTTGACAAAGCCCTGGCCGGGATGATTTAGTTGGGGATTGGTCCTGCTTTGAGCAGGGGGTGGGACTAGATGACCTCCTGAGGTCCCTACCAACCCTGATATTCTGTGATTCTTTGATTCTGTGTAGGACAACTAAATGCTTTATTTTAATTGTCACCATAATTCGCAGGGTGAGCCTACATGAAAGCAGATCTCCAATTGTCAAAGGTCCCAATCCCTGTATTGATTTGGTAAGGAAGTCTATATATTTGGGGTTTCAGCCCTGTGCTGTATTCTTCATTTAAAAGGAAAATTAGCACCTCTCTAGTTAGTGATGTTAGTCTAGCCAGAGGTTGTTGTAATTGCTGGGGTGCAATGGTTTATCTTTGGAGTGTTAATCATAAAAAGGAATTTGAAATTTGTGTGTGTGTGAATCCTATTATAATTTCCATGTTTAGTATTTAAAAGGTTCCTATTGAAAACCCAGCTGTTGTCTCTCTTGCAAGGACAGGATTTCATGGTCTGTGCAAATACTTTGTCAAAGAGAAGAATGCTGTAGCACAGAATTGGTAAGTCCTCCCCTCTACCCAGGTTATACTGGGACTTAGCCTCCCAGATTCTCGGTGGTGCTTTGCAGGGCCTGGGCTCTGCAGCCACATCCTCAGGGGAGGTTGGGATCATGCTGCTCCATTATCCCTTCTCTCTGCTCCCCAGATCCCACTTCCGATCACCAGGATGGAGCAAATGCCCCAGCACTGGCTTTGACATCCAGCCTCATATGCTCACCCTGGAGGAATTCACAATGGAGTTCATACAATCGCCTCAGAGGCTTTCGTCCCATACCATGAATACCGGGATGCCATGCCAGCCACAGCACTAATCCCTGTGCTTTCAAATCTCTGGAACAAAATCACTCATGTTGGAATTAATACAGGGCCTGCCCTTTACTAGGTTCAATCTCATTTGCTTTAGGCAGGTGTTACTGGTTTATTCCAGCCCTGGGATTTTGGCCATCCGTATGGGCCAGTTTGTGCCTCTCTTAATCACGGTGAGCAGTGCCATTGAGTTCCGCAGGAGAACTGGCAGGGTGAGGCACTGTTCACTCTGAGAAGGGCTGGAATCTGGCCCTGGATGGGGTAGTAAGGAAAGAACCAACATCCTGATTCCTTGAGGCTGAGCTTTGCAAAGGGAGTTAGACACCCAATTAATTTTAGAGAGACGTTAGCATGCAGTCCCCTTAGGCAGCTTTGGAATAATCAGCCTTGATTCTTAGGCAATCCTCAGAGGAACATATCCCTGAGAGAGGAAGGATAGAATATTTCCTTCCCTGAGTCTCTCCAGGGCTGTCACCTGGTGCCCTTAGTAGATCGCTCTTTGAAATGGGTGATGTGGGGCTTTGCTGGCCTTCCCATTCTGCAGAGGACTTTGTAAGAGAGGGGTCTCCTCCACTGCTTGGCTGCTAAGGTATTTCCCTCCGCTGGTCCAACAGGAAGGGCTTGATGGGCCACATGTAAGCCATTGGTCACTGCCTCATGAGAGGCCACTTACAAACTGGGGCAGGACATCGCAGCCCCACCACGGGGACCTCGGTGACACACAACAGTTTAGTCTCCTGAGGCCTGAAACGCTTTAGTTGAACCCAAGTCACTAGGGTCAGCGCAGGAGTAACGGAGTGAAATCGACTGGCTTGTGATGTACAGGAGGTCGGGCGAGATGATTTGGTGGGTCCCTTCTGCCCTGGAACTCGCTGGAACTGTGACGTACACGCTTGGAAACAGTAACTACAGAACTGCCTACAGAAAACTTGACAATCAGTGCTGCAGCCACTGTTGGTGTTGCTGACCAGTATTGCCTGTGGGTATCCACGTGTTGGCCCTTGCCTTGTTCTTAAATTGTAAACTCTTTGAGGCAGGGACTGTCTTTTTGTTCCACGTTTATACAGCCCTAGCCCACTGGGTTCCTGGTCTCTGACTGAGGTTCCTGGGTACTACTGCATTACAAATAATGAATTATAATAATGATTATAATAATTAATCATAATAATTGCTGGGTGCTGTTAAGCAGCTGCCATGTCCCACCCAGAGGTGGCTGCATCTGAGTGGTGGGCAAAGCAACCCTTATGCATAAGTTATCTATTAGAATGACAGGCACCCTTAGCAGTGTTCATGCTCCTCTCCAAATCAGGAAGTCAGTCTTTCTCCAGACTGGTGTGGTCCAATGGATAAGGCACTGGACTGGGACTCAGGAGAGTCGGGTTCTCATTCCAGGTGTGTTACTAAGCAAGTGTGGGTCCTTTAGCAAATCAATCTGCCTCTCCTTCTGCTCCCACCTTGTCTTTTTAGACTGGAAACTCTTCAGGGCAGCGACTGGCTGTTCCCACTGGTGTGCGCAGTTCGTTAGCATCTCTAGATTCTAATGAAATACCAACAGTGGCAGGAGCCCCCAACAGCTGCTGTTGTGAATGGGGCTAAATAGCCTGGATTTCTCATTTCAACCCAGCGCCTTAAACTTCCCAGAATGTGGGCCATGTGGTTGAACTGGCCCAACCTTTGATTTACTTCTGCAGCAGCTTCCCCAGACAGCTGCCAGGGTTGCCTTTCAGGCGTTCTTGGTCTTTTCTAATCAGCCTCACTTGGTTGGCACATCCAAGCCTTTGCTTGGGAATACGGTTCAATTAAGGCTTTCATGCTATTGAAATGGAAATTCCTCCACGAGCTGATGGGCCTTCCTGCCAGTGGGCTCTGTTGTACCTGATGGCAGCCTCCTGGGAGGTGAGGGGAATAAAGGAACCCCTGTTGGTTTCTTGGGAAGGGTTGGCCTGTCTCTTTGCAGCTTGAATTTCTGCTCTCCCTTGCCACAGAGCTCCGCTCGTCAACTCCTGAACAATGACACAAGGTCTCCCGGCACATCTGGGAGGTGTCAGAGCAGGGATCTGATCTCTGCTTTCTAAGGGAACTCATGGCACAGCAGCCTCCTTATGCCTGATCTCTTTTCAACCACATTTATGGCATTTGCTTTGATGGTCTCTCTCAGCAACTTAACCCCTGGTTTACTTCCTTCTGGTGCTACAGGTTTGGCTTGAAATGCCTCACATAACCTTTCCCCCCAGGGTACAGCCCTTTGAAAGCTCAGAAACCATCCAGGATTGTTTTTGTGTCCAAACATCCTGCCGCTGAAAAGGGCAGCAAAAAGACTCAGCACTTCCCAGAGAACGGCGGCGCAGTTGTTGATCTGTATTCTCTCCTCCTGTGGCTGCATCGAATGCTAAACTGAGCCTTTTTCACTGCAGCCAGACACCAGGCTGAGAGTTAAAAGGTTTGCTCCCTCCCACCCCCTCCTCGAGCTGCCTGGAGGGGCCCGAAGCATTGGTTTGCTTTTCAGTAAACAAAAGGAGTTAGAGGGAGGGGGGAACGAACACTTGGGCTGCTCATTCCGAGGAGTTATTTTTGGCTAGTTGATCTTCACATGTAGGCACATCAGGTTAGCTTCAGCTGCACTGTAGCCGCCCCCCTGAGCTGACAGCGCTCAGACTACAGCCCCCTGGGCCTGCATGGCACCCCAGTGACTTCAGAGCTCATGGCAGGGTCAGGCCCCAGATTTTCCTGTATCATCCTCTGCCTACCTGCAGCCCCAGTTTGGATCTGATGCGAAGCCCACTGGGAGTCTCTGTGTTGACTTAGGGTGTTCTGCTTCAGTGTTCTGGCCACTGCACTTCCCATGTGGTATCTATGTAATTGCACCCAGTTCTTACGCAAGGCTTTTCATCCAGAGATCTCAAAGAAGCGCTTTACGAAGCGGGTCAGGATCATGATCCTGGGGGAACTGAGGAACCAGACTAGGGAAACCGAGGCACCATGAAGTGAAGTGTGACTTGTCCAAGGTCGCCCAGTTGTAGAGCTGGTGCTGGCACTAGCACCCAGGTGTCCTGAGTTCTAGGCCTGTGGTCTGTCTTGTAGGCTTCTCTGTCTAGTCTTGAAACTCCAGTGCCCTGTTCAAAGTCATTTTAGAATAGCCACGGTCTGTTTAGAGACTTCCAGAAATGTGGGGCTGGAAGGGACCTTGAGAGGTCATCCACCCCATCCCCCCATACTGAGCCAGGTTTAAGTAACCCTGGACTAGTGTTTCTCAACAACCGGTCTGTGAACCGGCACTGGTCCCTGAGATCTCCCTGACACAGTTTAGGAAGGCAGCCAGCAAGCTTGTCCCTGGTATCAAAAAGGGTGAGAAACACTGACCTAGACCATCCCTGTCATAAGTAGATAGGTAAGGGTTAATTTTCTTTTGCCTGTAAAGGGTGAACAAAGGGGGAACCAAACACCTGACCAGAGGACCAATCAGAGAACTGGATTTTTTTTTAAAGTCTGGGAGGGAAAGGAACTCGGGGTCTTTTTGTTTTCCTCGGCTGTGAGTAAACAAGCTTTTCTTCTAACTCCATCTTCCTTCAAATATTCTACTATCAGGTGTGAGTACAAAGGAAACAAAGTAATAGGCTGTTATGTACTTTGGTTTGTAATTACATGTGTGTTGATTTTGCTGGACTGGTTTAATTGGGCTTAATTTTTTCCTTTTTTAAAATAAAGTCCCAGGACTTTTTTTGTTTTAATTTTTTCCTAATTTTTTTTTCTTATAAAGGGGGGCCCCCAACATTCCCCCTGTTTTTAAAATTTTTTGGGAAATTTTTTTTTTTCTTAATGGAGTGTTTAGTTATTGTAAGTTCTTTCTTTTTTATATAAAGATTTCTTTTAAAACTTGTGGAGTTTCTTTTCCTAGTGAGGCAAAAGGAAGAGAAATTCTGTGCCCGACGCTCGTCTACCTCTGTGTGACAGGCTAGGGAGGGGAGCCAGGCTCTGTGTTTACTTTCCTATTGTCCAGGGCGGAACAAGCTACGGGGAAAAGTTACAGGGAATAGAGGTAAGAGTAGTTCGTCCCTGTGTTGGAGGGCTGTCTCTTTGGAGAAGAGGAGGCAGGTTTCTCGGTATTGTGATGTAAAGAGATTGCATCAATTCCCTCAGGTTGCTCAGAGCGGAACGACTGAGAGAAGGGGGAAGGGAGGGGAGATATTCCCTTACCGGTAAGACTCATACTTCTGAGTCTGGGGGTCTTTCCACGGGAAGTTGGGTGAGGCCGAGAGAGGGGATCCCCCCAAGGAATATTTGGGGAACCCGGGCTGATAGGAGCCAGAATCCTATCTGGTGGCAGCGAGATCAGAGCCAAGCTGGTAGTGAGCTTGGGGGAGTTCATTGTAAGCACCCAGATTGTGGACGCTAAGGTCCAGATTTGGGACAGACGTTTACCACAATCCCTGACAGGTGTTTGTCTAACCTCGTCTTTAAAACCACTAACCATGGGAATTCCACATCGTGCTTGGTAACTTGTCCCTGTGCTTAGCAATCTTTAGAGTCAGAAAGTTTTTCCTAATACCCTGCTTCAATCTCCCTTCTTGCAAAGGAAGCTGCTTCCTTCTTGCCCTACCCTTGGTGGAGGTGGGGAACAATTGATTGCAGTTCTAGCCCTCACCTCTTCTCATCGACACAGAAGGAATCTTATCCATGAGTTGACTCAGCACTTTTGATGCTGTTTGCTTCCTTGCTGCATTTCACTCCATTTGGGCCAGGCAGACGGTTAATGGCTTTGCATCCAGGTCACCCTGTGCAGCCCCGGGCCTGGTCTGATTTCATGCCAGGCATTTAGCATCTCAGGGAGGGGAGTTGTTCACTTTAGCACAGTTGATTTCCTCATCAAGGGTGCCCAGTGCACAGAAGGAACAGAGCCAGTATTCTATCCACTGATCTAGGACTTGAACTTCCCCCCTCCCCCGCCCCCATCCTTAAACCCATAAGCACAAAAGGGGAAACTTCTCAAGTGTGTTTGACAACCTTAAGGTCCTTGTCAATTCAGGGCATTTGTCTCCATTCCGGGTGGCTGCACCCGTGTGAACCCCTAGTGCAGAGAGGCAAAGCTTTTTGCACTGATGCTCACCTTTGCTTGAAACTTGCCATCGCGAGGTGTCTCCTGGGTGGTCCCTCGGCCTCTCCTGTTCTTTGCCTGGGGCACACACAGTTGTCTCCCGAGGACTGAAATGCTTTAGTTGAACTCAAGTTATTTGGGCTCAGTGCGGAGGGATTTGGGTGCAGTGTAACGGTCAGTGCTATGCAGGAGGTCAGCTCTGTGCAGCTATGAAACGGGGATCAAGTCTCCCTGGTGCACACAGCAGCTTTGTCTATCTGTGTGACAGGCTGGCATTGATGCAGGTGTCACCAGTGGCTGGAATCGGGGCAAATTCCCATTACAGCTGAGGCCTTGATACTATCCTCAGCATGTCCTTTTTGAACATCACCAGTAAGAAAAGCTCCATGGCACCAACTCTACCTTCAGTGCCTCCCATCGAGACCTGCTCTCTAGTGCTACCCACGCACCTCTGCGGCCTCCGATGGATTTCTGCTACTATAACCACCTGGGTGTAAGCAAGTGATACCGGTGCAGACGCACAAGCGGGAATAAACTCCATCTTGCTCTTGCCTGAGCTCTGCAGGGCTAAGGGGAGTAAAAGGCAGGAAAGCTCTTATTTATCACTGAGGCCAGCAGGCAGGAGTGAACCCCACTGGGAACAGATCTGTTGGGTGTAGATTGCCACGTATTTGCAGGGGCAAAAAAAAAATGCAGGCCTGTTATTTACCAGGCTGCACGTGGCAACAGACTATATAGGTAAGAGATGCAAGGAGAGTATGGGTCACGAGGCAGACTGCAGACACACACACACACACAACTAAAATCAATCAATTAAAAATTTTATTGGGGATCGTTACAAGGGGTAAGAGAGCAGCTTATGATTAGCTAATAGAGTTAACAAAACCTAAAACACACAATGCCTAAAATATCTACTAACAATATTTACAAAAAAAAATGCAGCATTTAGTAATAACTGATACTTACAAATACAAACCAACACATCACGACCGGCAAACGTAGAAGCTCTATTTGAAACACGTGAGCTGAGAGAGAGGCTTCGAGGTGATCAGGCTCGGTTACGGCATACACGGCATACACGGGATACACGGGACACGTTTTCTCCTCTCTCTGCCTGCACATGGCAGGGCAACCCCTAAAGTACTCACTATGACATCACAGAAGTGTCATAGGGGACGGGGCCCAAAACCTGTGTGTGTTCGCCTCTGATTGGCACAAGCAATGTTTACACCAAATAGGGGAGCAGGTGCCAAAAGGTCTGGCTTCGCCCCCAAAAGGTGAGGTAATGCATATTGTTGTAGAATGGGTCCAATACTGAATGACAAAAGAAGAGGCCAGGGCAATACCGGTCTGGCAAGTGATACAGGATGCAGACAGGAACGAGTGAACCCCACTGGGAACAGATCTGTTGGGTAGCATGGGGCCATTTCTACATTGTCGCTTTTCAAAACAGAACTGCCCTGAGAGCAACAGAGCCAAATGCTTTAAGCAATTCGTCTGCTCTGCATTACCTTGCAGCTAGCGGGAGTAGGTCAAGAATGACATGCCATAGGCAGCCGGAGTACAGCAGAGAAGGTTGGAGCTGCTAACGGGGGCGTTCAGAGAGGATGCAGCGAGGTGGGACTAGACCCAGCTATAGGATGGAAAGCAGCGAGGGGGAAATGTGGCCCAGGAGAAGAGCAGAGGGGTATAGACATAGCAGAGGAAGTTGGGCCCCTGCAGCCAGGACATAGCCGGATGCAGCAGAAGGGAATGCAGCCTAGCCACTCCCGATGCACGGCCAGATGTGACCAAACAGGCCAGAAAGTGGCGAAGGTGCAGGCTGGGGACTGCGGAAAAATTCCCATCTCTGAGCACTGTCTGCTCTCCTGATTTCTGCGGTGATATTAATTAGATAATGCGAGAGCGAAGCAGGCCATTAGCAATCAATTACAACAAAGCACTGGCAATAAATGCAGATAATTAGGCTCCCAAAAAGTAATTACGTTTGTTCCACTCCAGTGAACATTTTATTTTAATAGTAATTAACTCTGGCTGGGGCAGGGAGGGGAGACTTTTATGACCTGCTGAGACCAGCCCAGTCTGCATGAAAAATGGAGGGCGTCTGCTTCCAGCTGTGAACTCTCCCTGCCCTCCTCAAAACTTTTATATGCTGGAGGCCACTCCAAACTGATCTTTTTTGGGTCATGTTTTCCAGATAGGTGTCACCTAGGACATGGAACCTAAGGATTTACCATGGATCAATGCTCTTTTGCCTGGTCAATCATCCCTGAAGTTTCCTAAAGCCTCGTGGAATAATTTACTCGGAGACATGGACAGCAGCTTTCATTGCCACTGAACTTGACCAAATGAGGCATCTCAAGCAGCAGAGGATGCTGCTCATGAGAATGCCATCAGCTGATTTATCCCTTTTACTAGAGGAACTTCTATGACCCTGTCGCATGAGTCCACAGAGCAGCTGTCAGTGCCCCTGGATCTGTTCTCCAAGAGGAAATGTTTATGCACTACATTAATTTTTCAGGCTTGCCTGAGGAGTCAGTTGGCCTTTCGCTACCTCGCGCATTATTCAAACCATGATCAGCCCTATGACTGAGTGACAGCAACCTCTCTGTCTCTGTTTCACAGAAACTCCACATCCAACGGTGTCCATCCAAGCCAAGGGAGGCCTTTGGATATATTTGAAAACACAATAATGTGAGGGTTACGAAACATACAAAGCTTCAGAGCAGCAACAGCTCTTCTCCTTCCTACAAAACATCATGTGATCAATACAGCTTAACTTCTCCACCAACAGACTCGAGTGAATTTGATGTTGATGAAACGTGGTGGATTGACAGCCCTGTGCTAGATCTGCACTAGAGATCTGAGCCATTGGTAATCTGACTGGTGCCATTGCATTTAGAGTAAATTGGCTGAAATTGGGAACAAGAGGCCAGTCGCAGTGGTGGGAGCAGCTGGTAAAGGTGTGTTGCAAAGTCTCATTACAATTGGGAATGATTACGGTAAACTTCAGAGGATACACACAAACACCTCTGATTTAAGACCTTTTTCAATTGTAGATTAATAATAGGTCTCCCTTAACTCAGTTTCTGTTCAGTTTCTGTTACTTGAAAATGTGGTGTTAAAGTATAAATATTATAGCCAGTTACTTCATTTTATCATTCATTTATTGTGTGTTGTGTGATGTTATGATTAACTGACATACCATGTAATATATAATCATTGTATGTTGAATAGACTGAAGTGGTAGGATTATAGAAGTATAAGATTGATGAATAATTAGAAGGGCTAAATATGTATTAGGTATCTAAGTAAATAGGGCTGAAACACAAGGCCTACAGGCTGAGACCTGTAAGATTTTTGCTTAGCTATACTATGCCTTACAATTAAGAAATGCTTGACATAAGTAAGTGACGAAAGAATAACCTGATGCCGTAAGATTACAGGACAAAATGTACCAATGGGTGATACTGCGAAAAATTAGCCATACGTTTCACTTTAGATAACGAAGTGCCTGAGAGGCACATTTTTCTAACACATGCCTTACTACAGGTTTTGCTTCAGTGCTAACAAGAATAAAAGGAACTGTACACAACCTATAAAAAATGCGGTACCCCAGTACTCTTGGGAGACACAATACAAATGAGGAAAAAGAGGGTTGACACTTTCACACACAGGCATAGTGAGAATCACATTAAAAAAGAGGGTTCCCAGACTGGGAAAATTGAGTTCCCTGCGGTAAGATTCCAGCAGGAACCATCCCTCTACTGATGATCAATTAATGAGAGATCCATCAGATCGTAAGACTATCTAGGAGGATTTGAGTATGACTGCAGCTATAAATTGTGCATGGATATATGTAGGATTTATCTATGCTTGGATAGTCACAACTTTGCTTGTAACGTTAATAAACATTGACAAAGGAAATTAGACATTGTTCTTGTGACTGTCTGTGTCGCTTTCTGTGCTCCTAGAGGCTCTAGATCTGAAACAAGTGGCAGAGGTAATTTTCTCTCTGTTGAGATTGAGACCGTAGCCAGTGGTGTAAAATGACATTATTAAATCCACTTTAACTAAAATAAAAGGCTACCATATCCCTGCATTCTGAGAATCAGGCAGCATGGATACAGTGCCTCAGAAAAGAAGAAAGCATGCCATATAGAGGTGTGACCAGAGCACTTCTGGATCTCGCATCTACAGAATGCAGGTAGGAAGGACTCTTGCTCACTTGACCCTTTCAGTATTTCTGTCATTCAAAACAAGCACAAGACATTACCATGTAGAGCAGGTGTTGGCAACCTCTAGCACGCGGTTCGCCAGGGTCAGCATCCTGGCGGGCCGGGCCAGTTTGTTTACCTGCTGTGACGGCAAGTTTGGCCGATCGCGGCTCCCACTGGCTGCGGTTCACCGTCCCAAGATAATTGGGGTAGCAGGAAGCCGTGGCCAGCACATCCCTCGCCCGCGCCACTTCCTGCCACCCCCATTGGCCTGGGACAGCGAACCGCGGCCAGGGGGAGCTGAGATCTGCCGAACCTGCCGACACAGCAGGTAAACAAACTGGCCTGGCCCACCATGGTGCTGACCCTGGCGAGCCCCGTGCCAGAGGTTGCCGACCCCTGACGTAGAGTTTACTAAGGGCCACATTCTTAGCTGGTATAAAATGCCATAGCTTCATTCTTCACCTCAATCGAGCTACACCATTTTACACCAACTCAGAATCTGGCCCTGGACACAAACATTGTCCTGATTCTCCACCCATGCTGTTCAGTGTTAGGACTGGAAGAAAGAACATAAACTGTCCATGCTCATTCATTTCTAGGAATATTTTAGTCTAGTCGATGAAACACCAGACACCCTTTTTGTGCTAACTGTTATGGCTTTTCGTGATTAAAATTATCACCCCTTCCTGCTAGATACTGAAAGCATAAATTTGTTTCACTTGTGCCTCTTAGAGGATTTAGAACGTTGTTCTGCTGTGTCTGCAGGATAATTATTATGATTAAGCACTGTAAATAGCTAGCATCAAGTAGGTTCCTCTCCAGTCTTCAACGTTCTGATGCTGAACTGATTATCCTTTAAATTACATGTGGTATATAACCAAATTTTGTATCCACTCCCAGATCTTGATTGGGTCAATATTCCTGTCTAGATTTCCTTACGGTTCTTTATTTCTGTGCTTTGGAAAATAAGACTATAGCACTGTGCATTACTAGCTGAGGGAGAGTACAGCACCTCTATTAAGGCCTTGTCCACAATGGCTGTATATCCCAATTTCAGCTATGTTTTTTGCTGAACAAGTGCAAACCCTTAGCGTAGACAGGGGTAAACTGCTATAAATCACTATTTCCATCCATGCATCTAAGCCTGGTTTCAAGCAGGGGTAAATTGCACCAGTGCAAATTGCAGTTTATAGCCTGTCTACCTAGGAGTTTGCACCAGTGCAGCTATGCGGGGAGCTGGCTAGTGGTGGCTTAAACCTCCCATGTAGACATGGTCTTTGATTCAGTTAGAAGCCTGAAACATAAATTGCCATATGCTGTTGAGACTGGAGAGGAACTAAGCATTTCATGTAGCAGCTTGATTGTGGACCTGTTCATTTAGGCTAACGCTAAACTATGTGCTTTTCCTTCTGTTGAACTAGCTGGATTATTTACATGCAGGATGTTCCGAAGGTGCAATAATTTGAGAGACACATAGTCTGGATTATTGTTCTTTTTATTCAAGGTTTGCCAAATAGATACTGGCCAATTTCTTTGCCAAGAGAAGTAAACCATCACCTGCTGGCTTCAAAGTAGCCCTTTATCACAGTGGTTTTCAACCTGTGGTCCACAGACCTCTGGGGGCCTGCAGACTGTCTAAGATTTCCAAAGGGGTCTGCACCCCCATAACATTTTTAGGGGTCTGCAAATGAAAAAAGGTTGAAAACCATTGCTCTACCTCTTCCTTCACAGTGGTAACCACTTCAGAGCAGACCTGTTGGAACGCTTTGTGTCTCAGCCTAACGACTCTGCTTTTGGACATAAAAAGCAGAGCTCCTATGTTCTACTCCAGCTTGCTTCTCATCGGCCATCTACAATGGACAAGAACAGCAGGAGAATAAAGAAACCTTGGACAACCACCCTGGCATGTTCAGAACATAGACTGCAACACCCACCGTGCTGCACGGGACTGGTCACCCCACAGCTGACGTCCGCATGATGGATTTTGCTCCCACCATTTATCAAGGCTCTAAGCAAAATCATGGGATGCGCCAGACCAGGGCTACATTTTCTGTGTAAAATCTGGTCTGCCCCTACCGAGCACGCTGGAGGCAGGTCAGGACTAGGAGCATGGACCAGGCTCTGCACCCTACACCCCACCTTCTCCTCTGGGATCGCGCTGCTCCCAGCCACAGGGGGATCTCAGGGCACATGTCAGTGTCAGGCTCGAGCCCCTTCGGCGCATGCGTATGCGCCTCCTTCTGCCTCAGCTCAAGCCCGAAGCACAGGGCTTTGCTGGACCATGCTGCGCATGCGCCACCTGACCGTCTGCCGAGACTGAATGAGAGCCATGGTTGCGACTGCGCCCTCCGCTTTCGCCGATTGTCCCCCTCTCGGCCTCCGTAGTTTCGAATAATTAGCGAGCTTATTGGCATACTCCTAGTCACGTGACCTCTTAATTGTCTCTGGGAGGGTGCGTGGCAGCGTGTGAGCCCCAGTCCCAAGATGGCGGCCAGCCGGTGTCGGAAGTTTCTGAAGCTCTGCGAGGAGTGGCCGGTGGAAGAGACCAAGCGGGGCCGGGACCTGGGCGCCTTCCTGCGGCAGCGGGTGGCCCAGGCCTTCCGGGAGGGGGAGAGCGCCCAGGTGAGCGCCGCGGGGCGGGCGCGGATCCGCGGATCTCGGGAATGCGGGTGGGCGGGGCTGGGGCGGAGACCGCCACGGCCCGCGCCTCACCCCCCCACTCCCTCACAGACTCCCCGTGTCCCCCCGCCAGCCACCTACACCCCGTGCACACCCCTGCCGCCCCCACAGCCACCCCGGCTTATCCCCCCTCACACCTCTGCTCGCAACCACTGCCTCGCAGCTCCCCTGCCCCCCGATCCCCCGTCACCCCTACACCTGTACCTCCCACACCCCACCTTTCTCCTCTGGGATCGCGCTGCCCCACGCCACAGGCGATCTCAGGGCACATGTCAGGTGTTCAGGCTCAGAAGCCCCTTTCGGCCATGCGTATGCGCCCCTCTCTGCCTCAGCTCAAGCCGAAGCACAGGGCTTTTGCTGGACCATGCTTTCGCTATGCGGCCACCTGCCGTCGTTTGACGAGACTGAATGGAGCCATGGGTTGCACTGCGCCCTCCGCTTTTTCGCCGATTGTCCCCTCTGGCCTCCCGTGTTTCGATATTAGCGCTTATTGCCATTTGTATCCTCATCACGTGACTTCTTAATTGTCTCTGTGAGGGTGCGTGGGCAGCTGTGGTGAGCCCCGTCCGCAAGATGTGGCGAGCCCAAGACGGTGTTCGGAAGTTTCTGAAGCTCCTGCGAGGAGTTGGCCGGTGGAAGAGACCAAAGCGGGCCGGCACCTGGGCGCTCCTGAGGCCGCGGTGCCAGGCCTTTCCGGAGGGGAGGCCCGGTGAGCGCGCGGGGCGGCGCGGATTCCGCGGATCGCGCGGAATGCGGTTGCGGGGCGGGCGGAGACCGCCACGGCCGGCGCCTCAGCCCCCCACTTCCCTCACAGGACTCCCCGTGTCCCCCGGCCAGCCACCTACACCCCGTGGGCACACCCCTGGCCGGGGCCCCCCACAGGTACCCCGGCTTTATTTCCCCCTTCACACGTCTGCTTTCGCAACCTCTGCCTACCGCAGCCCCTGCCCCGTACCGTCACCCTACACCTTAACCCCGTACACCCCCTAAAGCCACCTCTGCTGGCAGTCACTCCCCGATCCCCCCGTCACCCCTACACTGTACCCGTACACCCCTACAGCCCACCTCTGCTGCAGTTCACTGCCCGTCCCCCCGTCACCCCTACACCTGTACCCGTACACCCCCTTACAGCCACCTCGTGCATGGCATCCTGCCCCGATCCCCCTTCACCCCTACACTGTACCCGTACACACCACTACAGCTTCCACCTCTGCGGGTGGCAGTGACTGCGAGGCAGACAGGTGGCTGTCGGCGTGTGTACAGGCTGCGCCCGCCTGACAAGATGCTTCGCGGCCCGTCACCGGTGACCGACGCACACCTGTACCCGGTGGACACACCTCCTTACAGGGCCGTGATCGCTGCAGTCACTGCCCCGGGAGGTCGCCGATGTAGGGTGTTGTACCTGCGGTACAGGCCTGTTCCCCCGCGCCGCGGTCAGTGTAGCTCTACCGCCCCCACAACACTGTGGACCCGACTCGTACCACGACCCGGTACACCACCTCTGCGGTGGCAGTTCAAGTCGATTCTGCCGCAGCCAGAGGTGGCGATCCCTGTCCTCCATCCCAGGGGTCTCACACGTGTGTTCGGTGGTACAGGTGTGGTGGATTGTGATTGTCTGTTACCGCGGTCACACACCGCCTTACAGGCAACTCTTCGGCTGTTGCAGTCCACTGCCCCGCGTCCCGCACCGCGCCTTTACCACTGACCCCGTACACACCCCACGGGCACTTGTGCCCAGTCACTGCCCGGGTGACGGCGCGGGAATCGGGCGCCCCGCGCGGGTACGCGACATGCAGCAGAGGTGTCCCCTGTAGGCGGCTCGTGATACGACCGTTAACGCGTACAGGTGTGGGGGGTTGACGGTGAAGGCACGCCTCCCTCGGGGGCAGTGAACTGCGCAGGGTGGTGTAGGGGTGTTGTACGGGGCTACAGGTGTATGGGGTGACTGGGGGATTCGGGTGGCAGTGACTGCAGCAGAGTGTGGCTTTGGGGGGTGTACGGGGTTACAGGTGTGGGGTGACGGGGCGGGGATCGGGGGCAGTGACTGCAGCAGAGGTGGCTGTTAGTGGGGTGTACGGGTGACGTGTAGGGGTGACGGGGGGGATCGGGGGGCAGTGACTGCAGCAGAGGTGCTGTAGTGGGGGGTGTACTGGGTATACAGGTGTAGGGGCTGAACGGGGATCGGGGGCAGGGGAGCTGCGAGAGCGTGGAGTTGCGAGCGAGGTGTGGGGGGGATAGCCGGGTGGGCTTTGTGGGCGGGGGCAGGGTGTGCACGGGGTGTAGGTGGTGGCGGGGGAACGGGGGTCTGTGAGGGAGTTGGGGGGGTGAGGCGCGGGCGTGGCGGTCTTCCGGCCAGCCCCGCCACCCGCATCCGGAGATCCGCGGATCCGCGCCGTCTTCGGCGCTCACCGTGGGCGCTCTCCCCCCTCCCGGAAGGCCTGGGCCACCCGCTGCCGCAGGAAGGCGCCAGGTCCCGGCCCCGTTGGTCTCTTCCGACCGGCCACTCCTCGCAGAGCTTCAGAAAATTCCGACACACAGGCTTGGCCGCCATTGGGGCTGGGGCTCACACGCTTGCCAGCGCACCTCCCAAGACGACAATTAAGAGTCACTGGACTTAGGATGCCAATAAGCTCGCTAAATTATTCGAAACTACGGACGCGAGGGGAACAACTCGCGCGGGAAAAGCGGATGGGCGCTCAGTCGCAACCAGGCTCTCATCAGTCTCGGCAGACGTTTCAGGTGGGCTCATGCGCCAGCATAGGCTCCGAGCAAAGCCCTGTGCTTCGGGCTTAGCTGAGGCAGAAGGAGGCGCATACGCATGCGCCGAAGGGCGCTCGAGCCTGACACTGGACATGTGCCTAGATTCCCCTGTGGCTGGGAGCAGCGCGATCCCAGTGGAGAGGTGGGGTGTAGGGTGAGAGCT